>NC_091216.1:1808630-2114460 GCF_040958095.1 Procambarus clarkii
GATATATGCAATAAAAACAGAACTTCTCCCCTTTTCAATATCTTACTCAGTATTTTAACGAGAAACAAATAGATGATTGAAAATGAAGTATTTAAGGATATTTTCTGATCAATTAGGTGTTTGCATAATTTTTCTCGTATATTTAATGAAATAATAACAATAAACTGAAAATTCACAAAAACGTGAACAAAAGGCAAAATATTGCCTAATTCGATGATATTTTGTTTAAATCACATAACGGAAAAGGAGATGATAAAGGTCAAAATATTGCTAAATTCGATGATTTTTAGTACAAAAGAAAATGCAAGAAAACTTGCTTAAAAATGCAAAATTTGCGAAATTCTGAGATTTGAAGGCCAAATCACATATCGTGAGAAAACATGAAGTAGTATCGAAATATTGGTAAAAACGAATATATATACGTAAAATCACACTACGTGAATAACGTGAAAAAAGTCACTATATTATCATATTTGAGGATTCTACCTTCAAATCATAGAGCGAGGTTTCGTATTATTTAGATCAGAGAAAAGACATATGACAATGTTGTTTCCAATACAAATGATAAAAATCAATGTGTTTCATTAGAATTAACTAAAATGTTCTTGATTTTCCGTTTATATTACCGATGGAAGATGTACACGTAAAACCGCTCTAATCTGGCTGAAACGTCGATATATGCAATAAAAACAGAACTTCTCCCCTTTCCAATATTTTACTCAGTATTTCAACGAGAAACAAATAGTTGATTGAAAATGAAGTGTTTAAGGTTAATTTCTAATCAATTATGTGTTTGCATCATTTTTATCGTATATTTAATGAATTATTAGCAATAAACTGAAAATTCACAAAAACGTGGAAAAACGGCAAAATATTGCCTAATTCGATGATATTTTGTTTAAATCACATAACGGAAAAGGATATGATAAAGGTCAAAATATTGCTGAATTCGATGATTTTTAGTACGAAACAAAATGCAAGAAAACGCTTAAAAATGCAAAATTTGCGAAAATCTGAGATATGAAGGCCAAATCACATATCGTGATACTACATGAAATAGTATCGAAATATTGGTAAAAATGAATATATTTAGGTAATATCAAACTACATGAAAAACGTGAAAAAAGTCATTATTATACCAAATTTGAGGATTTTAACTTTGAATCATAGAGCGACGTTTCGTATTTTGTAGACCCTAGAAAAGACGTATAAAGATGTTGCTTCCAATACAAATGATAAAAATCAATGTGTTTTCATTAAAATTAACTAAAATGTTCCTGATTTTCGGTTTATATTACCGATGGAAGATGTACACGTAAAACCGTTCTAATCCGGCTGAAACGTTGATATATGCAATAAAAACAGAACTTCTCCCCTTTTCAATATCTTACTCAGTATTTTAACGAGAAACAAAAAGATGATTGAAAATGAAGTATTTAAGGTTACTTTTTGATCAATTATGTGTTTCCATAATTTTTATCGTATATATAATGAATTAATAACAATAAACTGATAATTCACAAAAACGTGGAAAAACATCCTAATTCGATGATATTTTGTTTAAATCACATTAAGGAAAAGGGGATGATAAAGGTCAAAATATTGTTAAATTTGATGATTTTTAGTACAAAACAAAATGCAAGAAAACTTGCCTAAAAATGCAAAATTTGCAAAATTCTGAGATTTGAAGGCCAAATCACATATCGTGAGAAAACATGGAGTAGTATCGAAATATTGGTAAAAACGAATATATATACGTAAAATCACACTACGTGAATAACGTGAAAAAAGTCACTATATTACCATATTTGAGGATTTTAACTTCAAATCATAGAGCGAGGTTTCGTATTATATAGATCCAAGAAAAGACATATGACAATGTTGTTTCCAATACAAATGATAAAAATCAATGTGTTTCATTAGAATTAACTAAAATGTTCATGATTTTCCGTTTATATTACCGATGAAAGATGTACACGTAAAACCGCTCTAATCCGGCTGAAACGTCGATATATGCAATAAAAACAGAACTTCTCCCCTTTTTAATATCTTACTCAGTATTTTAACGAGAAACAAATAGTTGATTGGAAATGAAGTGTTTAAGGTTAATTTCTAATCAATTATGTGTTTGCATCATTTTAATCGTATATTTAAGTAATTAATAGCAATAAACTGAAAATTCACAAAAACGTGGAAAAACAGCAAAATATTGTCTAATTCGATGATATTTTGTTTATATCACATAAAAGAAAAGAGGATGATAAACGTCAAAATATTGCTGAATTCGATGATTTTTAGTACGAAACAAAATGCAAGAAAACTTGCTTAAAATGCAATATTATTCGAAAATTTGAGATATGAAGGCCAAATCACATATCGTGATACTACATGAAATTGTATCGAAATATTGGTAAAATGAATATATTTACGTAATATCAAACTACATGAAAAACGTGAAAAAAGTCATTATTATACCAAATTTGAGGATTTTAACTTCGAATCATACAACGACGTTTCGTATTTTTTAGACCCTAGAAAAGACGTATAAAGAGGTTGCTTCCAATACAAATGACAAAAATCAATGTGTTTTCATTAAAATAAACTAAAATGTTCCTGAATTTCGGTTTATATTACCGATGTAAGATGTACACGTAAAACCGTTCTAATCCGGCTGAAACGTCGATATATGCAATAAAAACAGAACTTCTCCCCTTTTCAATATCTTACTCAGTATTTTAACGAGAAACAAATAGATGATTGAAAATGAAGTATTTAAGGATATTTTCTGATCAATTAGGTGTTTGCATAATTTTTCTCGTATATTTAATGAAATAATAACAATAAACTGAAAATTCACAAAAACGTGAACAAAAGGCAAAATATTGCCTAATTCGATGATATTTTGTTTAAATCACATAACGGAAAAGGAGATGATAAAGGTCAAAATATTGCTAAATTCGATGATTTTTAGTACAAAAGAAAATGCAAGAAAACTTGCTTAAAAATGCAAAATTTGCGAAATTCTGAGATTTGAAGGCCAAATCACATATCGTGAGAAAACATGAAGTAGTATCGAAATATTGGTAAAAACGAATATATATACGTAAAATCACACTACGTGAATAACGTGAAAAAAGTCACTATATTATCATATTTGAGGATTCTACCTTCAAATCATAGAGCGAGGTTTCGTATTATTTAGATCAGAGAAAAGACATATGACAATGTTGTTTCCAATACAAATGATAAAATCAATGTGTTTCATTAGAATTAACTAAAATGTTCTTGATTTTCCGTTTATATTACCGATGGAAGATGTACACGTAAAACCGCTCTAATCTGGCTGAAACGTCGATATATGCAATAAAAACAGAACTTCTCCCCTTTCCAATATTTTACTCAGTATTTCAACGAGAAACAAATAGTTGATTGAAAATGAAGTGTTTAAGGTTAATTTCTAATCAATTATGTGTTTGCATCATTTTTATCGTATATTTAATGAATTATTAGCAATAAACTGAAAATTCACAAAAACGTGGAAAAACGGCAAAATATTGCCTAATTCGATGATATTTTGTTTAAATCACATAACGGAAAAGGATATGATAAAGGTCAAAATATTGCTGAATTCGATGATTTTTAGTACGAAACAAAATGCAAGAAAACGCTTAAAAATGCAAAATTTGCGAAAATCTGAGATATGAAGGCCAAATCACATATCGTGATACTACATGAAATAGTATCGAAATATTGGTAAAAATGAATATATTTAGGTAATATCAAACTACATGAAAAACGTGAAAAAAGTCATTATTATACCAAATTTGAGGATTTTAACTTTGAATCATAGAGCGACGTTTCGTATTTTGTAGACCCTAGAAAAGACGTATAAAGATGTTGCTTCCAATACAAATGATAAAAATCAATGTGTTTTCATTAAAATTAACTAAAATGTTCCTGATTTTTCGGTTTATATTACCGATGGAAGATGTACACGTAAAACCGTTCTAATCCGGCTGAAACGTTGATATATGCAATAAAAACAGAACTTCTCCCCTTTTCAATATCTTACTCAGTATTTTAACGAGAAACAAAAGATGATTGAAAATGAAGTATTTAAGGTTACTTTTTGATCAATTATGTGTTTCCATAATTTTTATCGTATATATAATGAATTAATAACAATAAACTGATAATTCACAAAAACGTGGAAAAACATCCTAATTCGATGATATTTTGTTTAAATCACATTAAGGAAAAGGGGATGATAAAGGTCAAAATATTGTTAAATTTGATGATTTTTAGTACAAAACAAAATGCAAGAAAACTTGCCTAAAAATGCAAAATTTGCAAAATTCTGAGATTTGAAGGCCAAATCACATATCGTGAGAAAACATGGAGTAGTATCGAAATATTGGTAAAAACGAATATATATACGTAAAATCACACTACGTGAATAACGTGAAAAAAGTCACTATATTACCATATTTGAGGATTTTAACTTCAAATCATAGAGCGAGGTTTCGTATTATATAGATCCAAGAAAAGACATATGACAATGTTGTTTCCAATACAAATGATAAAAATCAATGTGTTTTCATTAGAATTAACTAAAATGTTCATGATTTTCCCGTTTATATTACCGATGAAAGATGTACACGTAAAACCGCTCTAATCCGGCTGAAACGTCGATATATGCAATAAAAACAGAACTTCTCCCCTTTTTAATATCTTACTCAGTATTTTAACGTGAAACAAATAGGTGATTGAAAATGAAGTGTTTAAGGTTAATTTCTAATCAATTATGTGTTTGCATCATTTTAATCGTATATTTAATGAATTAATAACAATAAACAGAAAATTCACAAAAACGTGGAAAAACAGCAAAACATTGCCTAATTCGATGATATTTGTTTATATCACATAAAGGAAAAGGGGATGATAAACGTCAAAATATTGCTGAATTCGATGATTTTTAGTACGAAACAAAATGCAAGAAGCTTGCTTAAAATGCAATATTATGCGAAAATCTGAGATTTGAAGGCCAAATCACATATCGTAATACTACATGAAATAGTATCGAAATATTGGTAAAAATGAATATATTTACGTAATATCAAACTACATGAAAACGTGAAAAAAGTGATGATGATTGAAATGATGATTGATGATGATTGAAAATGAAGTATTTAAGGTTATTTTTGATCAATTATGTGTTTCCATAATTTTTGTTTTGAATTTGGGATGATTGGGATATTTTGAAAACTGCAAGGAAAGGGTTTGAGCAAAATGTGACCTATCGCCGCTCACAGTAATTGACATATTATCGGTATAAAAAGTCGAAATTTCAAACTGCGGATATGTGCAGAGAGCCACAATTTGGCTCAAAAATTTGGCTCAAGGGTCGAATTTGGGATGTTTGGGATATTTTGAAAAGTGCAGTTGGGGGGGGGGTGGATTGGGCAAAATGTGACCCATCGCTGCTCTCAGTAATTAACATATTTTCGGTATAAAATATCGTAATTTCAACCTGCAAATATGTGCAAAGAGCCAGAATTTGGCTCCAAAATATGGCTCAAGGGTCGAATTAGGGATGCTTGGGATATTTTTGAAAACTGCAGGGAGGGTTTGGGCAAAATGTGACCCATCGCCGCTCTAAGTAATTGGCATTTTTTCGGTATAAAAAGTCGTAATTTCAAACAGCGAATAAGCGCAGAAAGCCAGAATTTGCCTCCAAAATATAGCTCAAAGGTCGAATTTGGCATGTTTGGGATATTTTGCAAACTGCAGGCGGGTTTGGGCAAAATATGACCCATCGCCGCTCTCAGTAATTGGCATATTTTCAAGCGTCAAATTTTGTATGTTTGGGATAAAAAGTCGTAATTTCAAACTGCGAATACGTGCAGAGAGCCCGAATTTGACTTCAAAATATGGCTCAAGCGTCGAATATGGGATGATTGGATATTTTGAAAACTGCAGGGGGGGTTGGGCAAAATGTGACCCATCGCTGCTCTCAGTAATTAACATATTTTTCGGTATAAAATGTCGTAATTTCAACCTGCGAATATGTGCAGAGCCAGAATTGGGCTCCAAAATATGGCTCAAGGGTCGAATTAGGGATGCTTCGGATATTTTGAAAACTGCAGGAAGGGTTTGGGAAAAATGTGACCCATCGCCGCTCTCAGTAATTGGCATTTTTTGGTATAAAAAGACGTAATTTCAGACTGCGAACACGTGCAGAGAGCCCGAATTTTGCTCCAAAATATGGCTCAAGCGTCGAATTTGGAATGTTTGGGATATTTTGAAAACTGCAGGGAGAGTTTGGGCAAAATGTGATCTCTCGCCGTTTTCAGTAATAGTCATGTTTTCGATACAAAAAGTCGTAATTTCAAACTGCGAATACGCGCAGAAAGCCAGATTTTGGCTCCAAATTTGGCTCAAAGGTCGAATTTAGGATGTTTGGGATATTTTGCAAACTGCCGAGGGGGGGGGGCAAAATGTGACCATCGCTGCTTTCAGTAATTGGCATATTTTCCAGCATCAAATTTGGGATGTTTGGGATGAAAAGTCGTAATTTCATACTGCGAATACGTGCAGAGACCCAGAATTTATCTCCAAAATAATTCTCAAGGTTCGAATTTGGGATGTTAGGGATATTTTGAAAATTGCAGGGAAGGTTTGGGGAAAAATGTGATCCATCGCCGCTCTCATTAATTGACATATTTTCGGTATAAAAGTTCGTAATTTCAAACTGCGAATACTTGGAGAGCCAGAATTTGGCTCCAAAATATGGCTCAAGCGTCGAATTTGGGATGTTTGCTATATTTTTAAAACTGCAGGGAGGGTTTGGGCAAAATGTGATCCATCGTTGCTCTCGGTAAATGGAATTTTCGGTATAAAAAAGTCGTAATTTCAAACTGCGAATACGTGCAGAGAGCCCGAATTTGGCTTCAAAAATGGCTCAGTCGTCGAATTTGGGATATTTGGGATATTTTGAAAACAGCAGGAGGGGGGTGGGTTCTGGCAATATGTGACCTATCGCTGCTCTCAGTTATTGACATATTTTCGGTATAAAATGTCGTAATATCAAACTGTGAATATGTGCAGAGAGCCAGAAATTTGGCTGCAATATATGGCTCAAGGGTCGAATTTGGGATGTTTGGGATAATTTGAAAAGTGCAGAGAGGTTTTTCGTCAAAATGTGACCCATCGCTGCTTTCATTAATTTGCATATTTTTGGTATAAAAAGTCGTAATTTCCAACGGCGAATACATGCAGAAAGCCAAAATTTGGCTCCAAAATATGGCTCAAGGGTCGAATTTGGGATGTTTGGGATATTTTGAAAAACTGCAGGGAGGGCTTGGGCAAAATGTAATCCATCGCCGCACTCAGTAATTGGCATATTTTTGGTATAAAATGTCATAATTTCAATCTGCTAATACGTGCAGAGAGCCCGAATTTGGCTCCAAAATATGGCTCTAGCGTCGAATTTGGGATGTTTGGGATATATTAAAAACTGCAGGGAGGGTTTAGGCAAAATGTGATCCATTGCCGTTTTCAGTAAGTGTCGTTTTTTCGTTATAAAATGTCGTAATTTCAAACAGCGAAAACGTGCAGAAAGCCAGAATTTGGCTCCAAAATATAGCTCATGGGTCGAATTTGGGATGTTTGTGATATTTTGCAAACTGCCGGGGGGTTTGGGCAAAATGTGACCCATCGCTGCTTTCAGTAATTGGCTTATTTTCAAGCGTCAAATTTGGAATGTTTGGGATAAAAAGTCGTAATTTCAACTGCGAATACGTGCAAAGAGCCAGAATTTAGCTCCAAAATAATTCTCACGGTTCGAATTTGGGATGTTTTGGATATTTTGAAAACTACAGGGATGGTTTTTGCAAAATGTGATCCATCGCCGATCACAGTAATTGGCATATTTTCGGTATAAAAGTTCGTAATTTCAAAATGCGAATACATGCAGAGAGCCAGAATTTGGCTCCAAAATATGGCTCAAGCGTCGAATTTGGAATGTTTGCTATATTTTGAAAACTGCAGAGAGGGTTTGGGCAAAATGTCACCCATCGCTGCTTTCAGTAATTGGCTTATTTTCAAGCGTCAAATTTGGAATGTTTAGGATAAAAAGTCGTAATTTCAAAATGAGAATACGTGCAGAGAGCCAGAATATAGCTCCAAAATAATTCTCAAGGGTCGAATTTGGGATGTTTGGGATATTTTGAAAACTACAGGGATGTTTTGGGCAAAATGTGATCCATCGCTGTTCTCAGTAATTGGCATATTTTCAGTATAAAATGTCGTAATTTCAAACTGCGAATACGTGTAGAGAGCCAGAATTTAGCTCCAAAATAATTCTCAAGGGTCGAATTTGGGATGTTTGGGATATTTTGAAAACTACAGGGATGGTTTTTGCAAAATGTGATCCATCGCCGCTCACAGTAATTGGCATATTTTCAGTATAAAAAGTCGTAATTTCAAACTGCGAATACGTGCAGAGCGCTAGAATTTGGCTCCAAAATATGGCTCAAGCATTGAATTTGGGATGTTTGGGATATTTTTGAAACTGCAGGAAGCGTTTGGACATAATGTGATCCATCGCCGTTTTCAGTAATTGGAATATTTTCGGTATAAAAAGTCGTAATTTCAAACTGCGAATAAGTGCAGAGAGCCAGAATTTGGCTTCAAAAATGGCTCAGTCGTCGAATTTGGGATATTTGGGATATTTTGAAAACTGCAGGGGGGGGGGGGGTTCTGGCAATATGTGACCTATCGCTGCTCTCAGGTATTGACATATTTTCGGTATAAAATGTCGTAATTTCAAACTGCGAATATTTGCAGAGTGCCAGAATTTGGCTCCAAAATATGGCTCAAGGGTCGAATTTGGGATGTTTGGGATAATTTGAAAACTGCAGAGAGGGTTTCGTCAAAATGTGACCCATCGCTGCTTTCAATAATTGGCATATTTTTGGTATAAAAAGTCGTAATTTCATACGGCAAATACATGCAGAAAGCCAAAATTTGGCTCCAAAATATGTCTCAAGGGTCGAATTTGGGATGTTTGGGATATTTTGAAAACTGCAGGGAGGGTTTGGGCAAAATGTAATCCATCGCCGCACTCAGTAATTGGCATATTTTCGGTATAAAATTTTATAATTTCAATCTGCTAATGCGTGCAGAGAGCATGAATTTGGCTCTAAAATATGGCTCTAGCGTCGAATTTGGGATGTTTGGGATATATTAAAAACTGCGGGGAGGGTTTAGGCAAAATGTGATCCATTGCCGTTTTCAGTAATTGTCATGTTTTCGTTAAAAAATGTCGTAATTTCAAACAGCGAATACGTGCAGACAGCCAGAATTTGGCTCCAAAATATAGCTCATAGGTGGAATTTGGGATGTTTGTGATATTTTGAAAACTGCCCTGGGGTTTTGGCAAAATGTGACCCATCGCTGCTTTCAGTAATTGGCTTATTTTCAAGCGTCAAATTTGGAATGTTTGGGATAAAAAGTCGTAATTTCAAACTGCGAATACGTGCAGAGAGCCAGAATTTAGCTCCAAAATAATTCTCAAGGTTCGAATTTGGGATGTTTGTGATATTTTGCAAACTGCCCTGGGGTTTTGGCAAAATGTGACCCATCGCTGTTTCAGTAATTGGCTTATTTTCAAGCGTCAAATTTGGAATGTTTGGGATAAAAAGTCGTAATTTCAAACTGCGAATACGTGCAGAGAGCCAGAATTTAGCTCCAAAATAATTCTCAAGGTTCGAATTTGGGATGTTTGGTATATTTTGAAAATTGCAGGGAAGGTTTGGGCAAAATGTGATCCATCGCCGCTCTCAGTAATTTCTCATATTTTCGGTATAAAAGTTCGTAGTTTCAAACTGCGAATACATGCAGAGAGCCAGAATTTGGCTCCAATATATGGCTCAAGCTTCGAATTTAGGATGGTTGGGATATTTTGAAAACTGAAGGGGGGGGGGATAAAATGTGACCTATCGCCGCTCTCAGTAATTGACATATCTTCGGTGTATAAATTCGTAATTTTAAACTGCGAATATGTGCAGAGAGCAATAATTTGGCTCCAAAATATGGCTCAAGCGTCTAATTTGGGATGTTTGGGATATTTTGAAAACTGCAGGGATGGTTTTTGCAAAATGTGATCCATCGTTGCTTTCAGTAATTGACATATTTTCAGTATAAAAAGTCATAATTTCAAACTGCGAATACTTGCAGAGAGTCAGAATTTGGCTCCAAAATAAGGCTCAAGGTTCGAATTCATGATGTTTGGGATATGCTCTCAGTAATTAATATATTTTCGGTATAAAAATTCGTAAATTCAAATTGCGAATATGTGCAGAGAGCCAGAATTTGTCATCATTCCTGCATTAGGAGTTTGCCCCTTATTAATATAGGACTAAGTAAGCCTAAAGGGTCAAATGGTTGACTGACATACGAGAGCAATTTTCTTATGGTGAGGGATGAATTATTGGTTTTTACTGACTTGACATTCATCTCGTCAGTACCTGTGTTCCATTCCACGCCCAGAACTTTTCATTGAATAGGCACCTGATAACCCGGAAATTCTTTCTCGATTATCTGGTTTAATGATTTATTGTTTGAGGCCCATGATTGTAGTGGCATATTGGCTCCTAATAACTCACGGTTAGCCTCATGGTAGATTTCTACCAATTTGGATTTGTCATTTGTAGTTCGCTGGAAATTATCTACATACATGTTGTCACTGATCTATGTTTTATAAGGGCTATTTGACTTCCTCAAATGTGTATCTAATGTGGCTTGAAGTAGAAACGGGGAGGAAGTCGCTCCGAATAGCACAGAGGCAAACCGGTAGGTTATGACATCACTGTCAGGATCCAGTGGGTCCTTAATCCAGGGAATTTGGTGTAGTTACGATCCTCTTCTTGCAAGCCTACTCTAAGGAAAGCTTTACTGATATCAGCAGTATAAGCGAAAATACCAGTGCGGAATCGTAATAGTACATCATGTAGCCTTTGTGTTAGGCTAGGTCCCGTTTGGAGACATTCATTCAAGGACACGCTTTTTGGCTTCACTTTGGCACTACAGTTGAAGACAATACGTATTGGCGTTGTCAATGAATCTTTCACCACAGCGTGATGGGGTAAATAGTGACCTAATTTTCGGTCATCATTATCAACAACTTCGATAAATTTACTATAGAGTTGTTGTTGAATTAATTGATGATACATGTTCAGTTTGTCTATCTGCTTCTTCAGCCGTATTAATTGAGACTGTGATTGAGAGGCCGCCATGAAATGATTAACTGGAAGTTGTGGATGATTCAACTTCCATGGTAGTCTCACCCAGTATTGTTTGTCCTTATAGACAACTGTATCCAGATATTGCTGGTAAGTCCACATATCATCAGGGCTTGGTTGTTCAGGGACAATACCTAAAGTGTCTAAATCCCACAGACGATGTACAGGTGGATCAGACTCATTATCTTCAGATATTTCTCTGAAATGTAGGGGTGACTGTTCCAAGCCTAGTCACGCCACTATTGTATTGTTAGATTGTTAGTTGGTTGACGCTGGATTTTGTTGGAAAAGCACCGGTCCAGTAAGCAACTTGCCTCCAGCAGATGACAACAAATTCATTCCATGTTGTCTGGTGCATCCCGTTATAAATTTATAATAATGGTCAGCGCCGATAAGTATACCAACATCAGTGAGGCAGTCAGAATTTTTTTGTAGTCTGCTAGCCTCATGCGGTTTCGTTTAACTATCGTTTAACTATCGTTTAACTATTTAATATCTCGCAGTGCGAGCTAGTCCTGTGACCTGCAGTTCTGAAGGAAGTTTATCTACTACTACCACTTGTATTGGACTAGTGGAAGATCCAAGTCTCACTAACACCTTGACTACTTGGTATTTACGAGGTCCACTATTAGTCAAGAACCCAGAAATATTCAGTCTCACACTTTTGGCAGGTTTTAATTTTAACTGCTCGACTAATTGTTGTGTGATGAAGGTTTTCTGTGATCCTTGATCAAAGAGACCTCTAGTGTTAACTCTAGATTTCCGGTCAATTAGTTTGAGTTGAGCTGTAGGCAGAGTGGTATTAATGCCTGACTCAGTAGCAAGTACATTTATTTTCTGATATACCTTGCAATATTGTATTGTGGTAGAATTCATAGAATTCTCCCAGTTGTCATAGATTGTGTAGAAGTTTTTCTACATAAGGCATAATGATGTACACCTTTGTTGCATCTTTATGTTACGAGTTTTTATACCGAAAACATGACAATTACTGAAAGCAGCGATGGATCAAATTTTGCCCAAACCCTCCCTGCAGTTTTCAAAATATCCCAAACATCCAAAATTCGAAGCTTGAGCCATATTTTAGAGCCAAATTCGGGCTCTCTGCACATATTCGCAGTTTGAAATTACGAATTTATTCAACGAAAATATGTCAATTACTGAGAGCGGCGAAGGCTGAAGAGAGTAATGCAGAGGCTTAAGAGAGGGATGCAAAAGCTCAAGAGAGTGATGCAGAGGCTGAAGAGGGTGATGCAGAGGCTTAAGAGAGGGATGCAGAGGCTCAAGAGAGGGATGCAGAGGCTCAAGAGAGGGATGCAGAGGCTCAATAGAGGGATGCAGGGGCTCAAGAGATTGATGGAGAGGCTCACGAGAGTGATTCAGAGGTTTACAAAAGTGATGCAGAGGCTGAAGAGAGTGTTGCAGAGGCTGAAGAGAGTGTTGCAGAGGCTCAAGAGAGGGATACAGAGGCTCATGAGAGTGATGCAGAGACTCAAGAGAGTTATGCAGAGGCTCATTAGAGTGATGCAGAGGCTTACGAGAGTGATGCAGAGGCTCAAGAAAGGGTTGCAGAGGCTTAAGAGAGTGATGCAAAGGCTCAGGAGAGGGATGCAGAGGCTCATGAGAGGGATGCAGGAGTTCAGGAGAGGGATGCTGAGGCTTAAGAGAGTGATGCAGAGGCTTAAGAGAGTGATGCAGAGGCTCAGAATAGTGATGCAGAGGCTTAAGAGAGTGATGCAGAGGCTTAAGAGAGTGATGCAGAGGCTGAAGAGAGTGTTGCAGAGGCTCAAGAGAGGGATGCAGAGGCTCAAGAGAGTGATGCAAAGACTCAAGAGAGTTATGCAGAGGCTCAAGAGAATGATGCAGAGCCTTACGAGAGTGATGCAGAGGCTCAAGAGAGGGATGTAGAGGCTGAAGAGAGTGATTCAGAAGCTCAAGAGAGTGATGCAGAAGCTCAAGAGAGTGATGCAGGGGCTCAAGAGAGGGATGCAGAGGCTCAATAGAGGGATGCAGAGGCTTAAGAGAGTGATGCAAAGGCTCAGGAGAGGGATGCAGAGGCTCATGAGAGGGATGCAGGAGTTCAAGAGAGGGATGCAGAGGCTCAAGAAAGGGATGCAGAGGCTTAAGAAAGTGATGCAGAGGCTTAAGAAAGTGATGCAGAGGCTCAGAATAGTGATGCAGAGGCTCAGAATAGTGATGCAGAGGCTTAAGAGGTTGATGCAGAGGCTCAAGAAAGTGATGGAGAGGCTAAGAGAGGGATGCAGGGGCCCAGGAGAGTGATGCAGATGCTCAAGAGAGGGATGCAGAGGATGAAGAGAGTGATGGAGGGCTCAAGAGAGGGATCACCATCTTAAGCCTCTGCATTACTCTCTTGAGCCTCTGCATCCCTCTCTTAAGCCTCTGCATCACTCTCTTGTGCCTCTGCATCACTCTCTTGATCCTCTGCATCACTCTCTTGAGCCTCTGCATACCACTCCTAAGCCTCTGTAACACTCTCTTCAGCCTCTGTATCACTCTCTTAAGCCTCTGGATCCCTCTCTTGAGGCCTCTGCATCACTCTCTCGAGCCTCTGCATTCCTCTCTTGAACCTCTGCAACACTCTCTCGAGCCTCTGCATCACTCTCTATAGCCTCTGCATAACTCTCTTCAGCCTCTGCATCCCTCTCTTGAGCTTCTGCATCCCTCTCTTCAGCCTCTACATCATTCTCTTAAGCCTATGCATCCCTCGCTTGTGCCTCGGCATCCGTCACCTGAGCCTCTGCATCCCTCTCTTGAGGCATTGCATCCCTCTCTTGACCCTCTGCATCCCTCTCTTGAGACTCTGTATCCCTCTCTTGAGCCTCTGCATCACCACTTTAAGACTCTGCATCCCTCTTTTGAGCCTCTGCATCACTTTCTTAGGCCTCTGCATCACCACTTTAAGCCTCTGCATCCCTCCTTTGAGCCTCTGCATCACTTTCTTAGGCCTTTGCATCACTCTCTTAAGCCTCTGCCTCATTCTCGTAAGCCTCTACATCATTCTCTTGAGCCTCTGCATTACTCTCTTGAGCCCCTGCATCACTCTTTTAAGCCTCTGCATCTCTCTCTTCAGCCTCTGCATCACTCTCTGGAGCCTCTGCATCCCTCTGTGGAGCCTCAGCATCCCTCTCTTGAGCCTCTGCTTCCCTCTCTTAAGCCTCTGCATCACTCTCTTTAGCCTTTGCATCCCTCTCTTTAGCCTCTGCATCACTCTCTTGAGCCTCTGCATCCCTCTCTTGAACTTCTGCATCCCTCTCATGAGCCTCTGCATCCCTCTCTTGAGCCTCTGCATCACTCTCAAGAGCCTCTGCATCCCTCTCTTGTGTCTCTTCATCCCTCACTTGAGCCTCTGCATCCCTCTCTTGAGCCTTAGCATCCCTCCCTTGAGCCTCTGCATCCCTTTCTTGAGCCTCTGCATCCGTCTCTTAAGCCTCTGCATCAAACTCCTAAACCTCTGCATCACTCCCGTAAACCTCTGAATCATTCTCTTGAGCCTCTCCATCCCTCTCCTGAGCCTCTGCATCACTCTCTTAAGTCTCAGCATCACTCTCGTAAGCCTCTGCATCACTCTCTTAAGCCTCTGCATCACTCCCGTAAACCTCTGAATCACTCTCTTGAGCCTCTCCATTACTCTCTTGTAATACATCTCATCATCATCACATCACTCTCTCATCACTCTCTTGAGCCTCTAGATCCCTGTATTGAGCCTCTGCATCACTCTCCTGAGCCTCTGCGTCACCCTCTTAAGCCTCTGCATCCCTCTTTGAGCCTCTGCATCACTTTCTTAAGCCTCTGCATCCCTTTCATGAGCCTTTGCATCTCTCTCTTGAACACCTGCATCCCTATATGAGCCTCTGCATCCCGATCTTGAGCCTCTGCATCACTCTCTTCAGCCTCTGAATTCCTCTCTTCAGCCTCTGCATCGCTCTCTTAAGCTTCTGCATCCCTCTCTTGTGCCTCTGCATCCATCACCTGACCCTCTGCATCCCTCTCTTGAGCCTCTGTATCCCTCTATTGAGACTCTGCATCACCCCTTTAAGCCTTTGCATCCCTCTTTTGAGCCTCTGCATCACTTTCTTAGGCCTCTGCATCACTCTTTTAAGCCTCTGCCTCATTCTCGTAAGCCTCTGAATCACTCTCTTCAGAGGCTCAAGAGAGTGATGCAGAGGCCCAAGAGAGTGATGCAGAGGATCAAGAGAATGATGCAGAGGCTCGAGAAAGTGATGCAGAGGCTGAAGAGAGTGTTGCAGAGGCTTAGGAGAGGGATGCAAAGGCTCAAGAGAGTGATGCCGAGGCTCAAGAGAGTGATTCAGAGGCTTACGAGTGATGCAGAGGCTTAAGAGAGGGATGCAGAGGCTCAAGAGAGGGATTCAAAGGCTCAAGAGAGGGATGCAGAGGCTCAAGAGAGTGATTCAGAGGCTCAAGAGAGTGATTCAGAGGCTCAAGAGAGGGATGCAGAGACTCAAGAGAGTGATTCAGAGGCTCAAGAGAGGGATGCAGAGGCTCAAGAGAGTGATTCAAAGGCTCAAGAGAGGGATGCAGAGGCTCAAGAGAGTGATTCAGAGGCTCAAGAGAGTGTTTCAGAGGCTCAAGAGAGGGATGCAGAGGCTCAAGAGAGTGATTCAGAGGCTCAAGAGACGGATGCAGAGGCTCAAGAGAGTGATTCAGAGGCTCAAGAGAGTGATTCAGAGGCTCAAGAGAGGGATGCAGAGACTCAAGAGAGTGATTCAGAGGCTCAAGAGAGGGATGCAGAGACTCAAGAGAGTGATTCAGAGGCTCAAGAGAGGGATGCAGAGGCTCAAGAGAGTGATTCAAAGGCTCAAGAGAGTGTTTCAGAGGCTCAAGAGAGGGATGCAGAGGCTCAAGAGAGTGATTCAGAGGCTAAACAGAGGGATGCAGAGGCTCAAGAGAGTGATTCAGAGGCTCAAGAGAGGGATGCAGAGGCTCAAGAGAGTTATCTCGTTAAAATACTGAGTAAGATATTGAAATTTTTTATATTACCGTTTATATTACCGATGGAAGATGTACACGTAAAACCGCTCTAAGAACAGAACTTCTCCCTTTTCAATATCTTACACAGTATTTTAACGAGAAACAAATATATGATTGAAAATAAAGTATTTAAAGTTATTTTCTGATCAATTATGTGTTTGCATAATTTTTATCGTATATATAATGAATTAATAACAATAAATAAACTGAAAATTCACAAAAACGTGGAAAAACGGCCTAATTCGATGATATTTTGTTTAAGTCACATAAAGGAAAAGGGGATGATAAAGGTCAAAATATTGCTAAATTCGATGATTTTTAGTACAAAACAAAATGCAAGAAAACTTGCTTAAAAATGCAAAATTTGCGAAATTTTGATATATGAAGGCCAAATCACATATCGTGAGAAAACATGAGGTAGTATTGAAATATTGGTAAAAACGAATATATATACGTAAAATCACACTACATGAATAACGTGAAAAAAGTCACTATATTACCATATTTGAGGATTTTAACTTCAAATCATAGAGCGAGGTTTCTATTATTTAGATCCAAGAAAAGACATATGACAATGTTGTTTCAAACACAAATGATAAAATCAATGTGGTTTCATTAGAATTAACTAAAAATGTTCCTGATTTTCCGGTTATATTACCGATTGAAGATGTACACGTAAAACCGCTCTAATCCGGCTGAAACGTCGATATATGCAATTAAAACAGAACTTCTCCCCTTTTTAATATCTTACTCAGTATTTTAACGAGAAACAAATAGTTGATTGGAAATGAAGTGTTAAGGTTAATTTCTAATCAATTATGTGTTTGCATCATTTTAATCGTATATTTAAGTAATTAATAGCAATAAACTGAAAATTCACAAAAACGTGGAAAAACAGCAAAATATTGTCTAATTCGATGATATTTTGTTTATATCACATAAAAGAAAAGAGGATGATAAACGTCAAAATATTGCTGAATTCGATGATTTTTAGTACGAAACAAAATGCAAGAAAACTTGCTTAAAATGCAATATTATTCGAAAATTTGAGATATGAAGGCCAAATCACATATCGTGATACTACATGAAATTGTATCGAAATATTGGTAAAATGAATATATTTACGTAATATCAAACTACATGAAAAACGTGAAAAAAGTCATTATTATACCAAATTTGAGGATTTTAACTTCGAATCATACAACGACGTTTCGTATTTTTTAGACCCTAGAAAAAGACGTATAAAGAGGTTGCTTCCAATACAAATGACAAAAATCAATGTGTTTTCATTAAAATAAACTAAAATGTTCCTGAATTTCGGTTTATATTACCGATGTAAGATGTACACGTAAAACCGTTCTAATCCGGCTGAAACGTCGATATATGCAATAAAAACAGAACTTCTCCCCTTTTCAATATCTTACTCAGTATTTTAACGAGAAACAAATAGATGATTGAAAATGAAGTATTTAAGGATATTTTCTGATCAATTAGGTGTTTGCATAATTTTTCTCGTATATTTAATGAAATAATAACAATAAACTGAAAATTCACAAAAACGTGAACAAAAGGCAAAATATTGCCTAATTCGATGATATTTTGTTTAAATCACATAACGGAAAAGGAGATGATAAAGGTCAAAATATTGCTAAATTCGATGATTTTTAGTACAAAAGAAAATGCAAGAAAACTTGCTTAAAAATGCAAAATTTGCGAAATTCTGAGATTTGAAGGCCAAATCACATATCGTGAGAAAACATGAAGTAGTATCGAAATATTGGTAAAAACGAATATATATACGTAAAATCACACTACGTGAATAACGTGAAAAAAGTCACTATATTATCATATTTGAGGATTCTACCTTCAAATCATAGAGCGAGGTTTCGTATTATTTAGATCAGAGAAAAGACATATGACAATGTTGTTTCCAATACAAATGATAAAAATCAATGTGTTTCATTAGAATTAACTAAAATGTTCTTGATTTTCCGTTTATATTACCGATGGAAGATGTACACGTAAAACCGCTCTAATCTGGCTGAAACGTCGATATATGCAATAAAAACAGAACTTCTCCCCTTTCCAATATTTTACTCAGTATTTCAACGAGAAACAAATAGTTGATTGAAAATGAAGTGTTTAAGGTTAATTTCTAATCAATTATGTGTTTGCATCATTTTTATCGTATATTTAATGAATTATTAGCAATAAACTGAAAATTCACAAAAACGTGGAAAAACGGCAAAATATTGCCTAATTCGATGATATTTTGTTTAAATCACATAACGGAAAAGGATATGATAAAGGTCAAAATATTGCTGAATTCGATGATTTTTAGTACGAAACAAAATGCAAGAAAACGCTTAAAAATGCAAAATTTGCGAAAATCTGAGATATGAAGGCCAAATCACATATCGTGATACTACATGAAATAGTATCGAAATATTGGTAAAAATGAATATATTTAGGTAATATCAAACTACATGAAAAACGTGAAAAAAGTCATTATTATACCAAATTTGAGGATTTTAACTTTGAATCATAGAGCGACGTTTCGTATTTTGTAGACCCTAGAAAAGACGTATAAAGATGTTGCTTCCAATACAAATGATAAAAATCAATGTGTTTTCATTAAAATTAACTAAAATGTTCCTGATTTTCGGTTTATATTACCGATGGAAGATGTACACGTAAAACCGTTCTAATCCGGCTGAAACGTTGATATATGCAATAAAAACAGAACTTCTCCCCTTTTCAATATCTTACTCAGTATTTTAACGAGAAACAAAAAGATGATTGAAAATGAAGTATTTAAGGTTACTTTTTGATCAATTATGTGTTTCCATAATTTTTATCGTATATATAATGAATTAATAACAATAAACTGATAATTCACAAAAACGTGGAAAAACATCCTAATTCGATGATATTTTGTTTAAATCACATTAAGGAAAAGGGGATGATAAAGGTCAAAATATTGTTAAATTTGATGATTTTTAGTACAAAACAAAATGCAAGAAAACTTGCCTAAAAATGCAAAATTTGCAAAATTCTGAGATTTGAAGGCCAAATCACATATCGTGAGAAAACATGGAGTAGTATCGAAATATTGGTAAAAACGAATATATATACGTAAAATCACACTACGTGAATAACGTGAAAAAAGTCACTATATTACCATATTTGAGGATTTTAACTTCAAATCATAGAGCGAGGTTTCGTATTATATAGATCCAAGAAAAGACATATGACAATGTTGTTTCCAATACAAATGATAAAAATCAATGTGTTTCATTAGAATTAACTAAAATGTTCATGATTTTCCGTTTATATTACCGATGAAAGATGTACACGTAAAACCGCTCTAATCCGGCTGAAACGTCGATATATGCAATAAAAACAGAACTTCTCCCCTTTTTAATATCTTACTCAGTATTTTAACGAGAAACAAATAGTTGATTGGAAATGAAGTGTTAAGGTTAATTTCTAATCAATTATGTGTTTGCATCATTTTAATCGTATATTTAAGTAATTAATAGCAATAAACTGAAAATTCACAAAAACGTGGAAAAACAGCAAAATATTGTCTAATTCGATGATATTTTGTTTATATCACATAAAAGAAAAGAGGATGATAAACGTCAAAATATTGCTGAATTCGATGATTTTTAGTACGAAACAAAATGCAAGAAAACTTGCTTAAAATGCAATATTATTCGAAAATTTGAGATATGAAGGCCAAATCACATATCGTGATACTACATGAAATTGTATCGAAATATTGGTAAAATGAATATATTTACGTAATATCAAACTACATGAAAAACGTGAAAAAAGTCATTATTATACCAAATTTGAGGATTTTAACTTCGAATCATACAACGACGTTTCGTATTTTTTAGACCCTAGAAAAGACGTATAAAGAGGTTGCTTCCAATACAAATGACAAAAATCAATGTGTTTTCATTAAAATAAACTAAAATGTTCCTGAATTTCGGTTTTATTACCGATGTAAGATGTACACGTAAAACCGTTCTAATCCGGCTGAAACGTCGATATATGCAATAAAAACAGAACTTCTCCCCTTTTCAATATCTTACTCAGTATTTTAACGAGAAACAAATAGATGATTGAAAATGAAGTATTTAAGGATATTTTCTGATCAATTAGGTGTTTGCATAATTTTTCTCGTATATTTAATGAAATAATAACAATAAACTGAAAATTCACAAAAACGTGAACAAAAGGCAAAATATTGCCTAATTCGATGATATTTTGTTTAAATCACATAACGGAAAAGGAGATGATAAAGGTCAAAATATTGCTAAATTCGATGATTTTTAGTACAAAAGAAAATGCAAGAAAACTTGCTTAAAAATGCAAAATTTGCGAAATTCTGAGATTTGAAGGCCAAATCACATATCGTGAGAAAACATGAAGTAGTATCGAAATATTGGTAAAAACGAATATATATACGTAAAATCACACTACGTGAATAACGTGAAAAAAGTCACTATATTATCATATTTGAGGATTCTACCTTCAAATCATAGAGCGAGGTTTCGTATTATTTAGATCAGAGAAAAGACATATGACAATGTTGTTTCCAATACAAATGATAAAAATCAATCAATGTGTTTCATTAGAATTAACTAAAATGTTCTTGATTTTCCGTTTATATTACCGATGGAAGATGTACACGTAAAAACCGCTCTAATCTGGCTGAAACGTCGATATATGCAATAAAAACAGAACTTCTCCCCTTTCCAATATTTTACTCAGTATTTCAACGAGAAACAAATAGTTGATTGAAAATGAAGTGTTTAAGGTTAATTTCTAATCAATTATGTGTTTGCATCATTTTTATCGTATATTTAATGAATTATTAGCAATAAACTGAAAATTCACAAAAACGTGGAAAAACGGCAAAATATTGCCTAATTCGATGATATTTTGTTTAAATCACATAACGGAAAAGGATATGATAAAGGTCAAAATATTGCTGAATTCGATGATTTTTAGTACGAAACAAAATGCAAGAAAACGCTTAAAAATGCAAAATTTGCGAAAATCTGAGATATGAAGGCCAAATCACATATCGTGATACTACATGAAATAGTATCGAAATATTGGTAAAAATGAATATATTTAGGTAATATCAAACTACATGAAAAACGTGAAAAAAGTCATTATTATACCAAATTTGAGGATTTTAACTTTGAATCATAGAGCGACGTTTCGTATTTTGTAGACCCTAGAAAAGACGTATAAAGATGTTGCTTCCAATACAAATGATAAAAATCAATGTGTTTTCATTAAAATTAACTAAAATGTTCCTGATTTTCGGTTTATATTACCGATGGAAGATGTACACGTAAAACCGTTCTAATCCGGCTGAAACGTTGATATATGCAATAAAAACAGAACTTCTCCCCTTTTCAATATCTTACTCAGTATTTAACGAGAAACAAAAAGATGATTGAAAATGAAGTATTTAAGGTTACTTTTTGATCAATTATGTGTTTCCATAATTTTTATCGTATATATAATGAATTAATAACAATAAACTGATAATTCACAAAAACGTGGAAAAACATCCTAATTCGATGATATTTTGTTTAAATCACATTAAGGAAAAGGGGATGATAAAGGTCAAAATATTGTTAAATTTGATGATTTTTAGTACAAAACAAAATGCAAGAAAACTTGCCTAAAAATGCAAAATTTGCAAAATTCTGAGATTTGAAGGCCAAATCACATATCGTGAGAAAACATGGAGTAGTATCGAAATATTGGTAAAAACGAATATATATACGTAAAATCACACTACGTGAATAACGTGAAAAAAGTCACTATATTACCATATTTGAGGATTTTAACTTCAAATCATAGAGCGAGGTTTCGTATTATATAGATCCAAGAAAAGACATATGACAATGTTGTTTCCAATACAAATGATAAAAATCAATGTGTTTCATTAGAATTAACTAAAATGTTCATGATTTTCCGTTTATATTACCGATGAAAGATGTACACGTAAAACCGCTCTAATCCGGCTGAAACGTCGATATATGCAATAAAAACAGAACTTCTCCCCTTTTTAATATCTTACTCAGTATTTTAACGTGAAACAAATAGGTGATTGAAAATGAAGTGTTTAAGGTTAATTTCTAATCAATTATGTGTTTGCATCATTTTAATCGTATATTTAATGAATTAATAACAATAAACAGAAAATTCACAAAAACGTGGAAAAACAGCAAAACATTGCCTAATTCGATGATATTTTGTTTATATCACATAAAGGAAAAGGGGATGATAAACGTCAAAATATTGCTGAATTCGATGATTTTTAGTACGAAACAAAATGCAAGAAAGCTTGCTTAAAATGCAATATTATGCGAAAATCTGAGATTTGAAGGCCAAATCACATATCGTAATACTACATGAAATAGTATCGAAATATTGGTAAAAATGAATATATTTACGTAATATCAAACTACATGAAAAACGTGAAAAAAGTGATGATGATTGAAATGATGATTGATGATGATTGAAAATGAAGTATTTAAGGTTATTTTTTGATCAATTATGTGTTTCCATAATTTTTGTTTTGAATTTGGGATGATTGGGATATTTTGAAAACTGCAAGGAAAGGGTTTGAGCAAAATGTGACCTATCGCCGCTCACAGTAATTGACATATTATCGGTATAAAAAGTCGAAATTTCAAACTGCGGATATGTGCAGAGAGCCACAATTTGGCTCAAAAATTTGGCTCAAGGGTCGAATTTGGGATGTTTGGGATATTTTGAAAAGTGCAGTTGGGGGGGGGGGGGATTGGGCAAAATGTGACCCATCGCTGCTCTCAGTAATTAACATATTTTCGGTATAAAATATCGTAATTTCAACCTGCAAATATGTGCAAAGAGCCAGAATTTGGCTCCAAAATATGGCTCAAGGGTCGAATTAGGGATGCTTGGGATATTTTGAAAACTGCAGGGAGGGTTTGGGCAAAATGTGACCCATCGCCGCTCTAAGTAATTGGCATTTTTTCGGTATAAAAAGTCGTAATTTCAAACAGCGAATAAGCGCAGAAAGCCAGAATTTGCCTCCAAAATATAGCTCAAAGGTCGAATTTGGCATGTTTGGGATATTTTGCAAACTGCAGGCGGGTTTGGGCAAAATATGACCCATCGCCGCTCTCAGTAATTGGCATATTTTCAAGCGTCAAATTTTGTATGTTTGGGATAAAAAGTCGTAATTTCAAACTGCGAATACGTGCAGAGAGCCCGAATTTGACTTCAAAATATGGCTCAAGCGTCGAATATGGGATGATTGGGATATTTTGAAAACTGCAGGGGGGGTTGGGCAAAATGTGACCCATCGCTGCTCTCAGTAATTAACATATTTTCGGTATAAAATGTCGTAATTTCAACCTGCGAATATGTGCAGAGCCAGAATTGGGCTCCAAAATATGGCTCAAGGGTCGAATTAGGGATGCTTCGGATATTTTGAAAACTGCAGGAAGGGTTTGGGAAAAATGTGACCCATCGCCGCTCTCAGTAATTGGCATTTTTTGGTATAAAAAGACGTAATTTCAGACTGCGAACACGTGCAGAGAGCCCGAATTTTGCTCCAAAATATGGCTCAAGCGTCGAATTTGGAATGTTTGGGATATTTTGAAAACTGCAGGGAGAGTTTGGGCAAAATGTGATCTCTCGCCGTTTTCAGTAATAGTCATGTTTTCGATACAAAAAGTCGTAATTTCAAACTGCGAATACGCGCAGAAAGCCAGATTTTGGCTCCAAAATTTGGCTCAAAGGTCGAATTTAGGATGTTTGGGATATTTTGCAAACTGCCGAGGGGGGGGGGCAAAATGTGACCCATCGCTGCTTTCAGTAATTGGCATATTTTCCAGCATCAAATTTGGGATGTTTGGGATGAAAAGTCGTAATTTCATACTGCGAATACGTGCAGAGACCCAGAATTTATCTCCAAAATAATTCTCAAGGTTCGAATTTGGGATGTTAGGGATATTTTGAAAATTGCAGGGAAGGTTTGGGAAAAATGTGATCCATCGCCGCTCTCATTAATTGACATATTTTCGGTATAAAAGTTCGTAATTTCAAACTGCGAATACTTGGAGAGCCAGAATTTGGCTCCAAAATATGGCTCAAGCGTCGAATTTGGGATGTTTGCTATATTTTTAAAACTGCAGGGAGGGTTTGGGCAAAATGTGATCCATCGTTGCTCTCGGTAAATGGAATTTTCGGTATAAAAAGTCGTAATTTCAAACTGCGAATACGTGCAGAGAGCCCGAATTTGGCTTCAAAAATGGCTCAGTCGTCGAATTTGGGATATTTGGGATATTTTGAAAACAGCAGGAGGGGGGTGGGTTCTGGCAATATGTGACCTATCGCTGCTCTCAGTTATTGACATATTTTCGGTATAAAATGTCGTAATATCAAACTGTGAATATGTGCAGAGAGCCAGAATTTGGCTGCAATATATGGCTCAAGGGTCGAATTTGGGATGTTTGGGATAATTTGAAAAGTGCAGAGAGGTTTTCGTCAAAATGTGACCCATCGCTGCTTTCATTAATTGGCATATTTTTGGTATAAAAAGTCGTAATTTCCAACGGCGAATACATGCAGAAAGCCAAAATTTGGCTCCAAAATATGGCTCAAGGGTCGAATTTGGGATGTTTGGGATATTTTGAAAACTGCAGGGAGGGCTTGGGCAAAATGTAATCCATCGCCGCACTCAGTAATTGGCATATTTTTGGTATAAAATGTCATAATTTCAATCTGCTAATACGTGCAGAGAGCCCGAATTTGGCTCCAAAATATGGCTCTAGCGTCGAATTTGGGATGTTTGGGATATATTAAAAACTGCAGGGGAGGGTTTAGGCAAAATGTGATCCATTGCCGTTTTCAGTAAGTGTCGTTTTTTCGTTATAAAATGTCGTAATTTCAAACAGCGAAAACGTGCAGAAAGCCAGAATTTGGCTCCAAAATATAGCTCATGGGTCGAATTTGGGATGTTTGTGATATTTTGCAAACTGCCGGGGGGTTTGGGCAAAATGTGACCCATCGCTGCTTTCAGTAATTGGCTTATTTTCAAGCGTCAAATTTGGAATGTTTGGGATAAAAAGTCGTAATTTCAACTGCGAATACGTGCAAAGAGCCAGAATTTAGCTCCAAAATAATTCTCACGGTTCGAATTTGGGATGTTTTGGATATTTTGAAAACTACAGGGATGGTTTTTGCAAAATGTGATCCATCGCCGATCACAGTAATTGGCATATTTTCGGTATAAAAGTTCGTAATTTCAAAATGCGAATACATGCAGAGAGCCAGAATTTGGCTCCAAAATATGGCTCAAGCGTCGAATTTGGAATGTTTGCTATATTTTGAAAACTGCAGAGAGGGTTTGGGCAAAATGTCACCCATCGCTGCTTTCAGTAATTGGCTTATTTTCAAGCGTCAAATTTGGAATGTTTAGGATAAAAAGTCGTAATTTCAAAATGAGAATACGTGCAGAGAGCCAGAATATAGCTCCAAAATAATTCTCAAGGGTCGAATTTGGGATGTTTGGGATATTTTGAAAACTACAGGGATGTTTTGGGCAAAATGTGATCCATCGCTGTTCTCAGTAATTGGCATATTTTCAGTATAAAATGTCGTAATTTCAAACTGCGAATACGTGTAGAGAGCCAGAATTTAGCTCCAAAATAATTCTCAAGGGTCGAATTTGGGATGTTTGGGATATTTTGAAAACTACAGGGATGGTTTTTGCAAAATGTGATCCATCGCCGCTCACAGTAATTGGCATATTTTCAGTATAAAAAGTCGTAATTTCAAACTGCGAATACGTGCAGAGCGCTAGAATTTGGCTCCAAAATATGGCTCAAGCATTGAATTTGGGATGTTTGGGATATTTTTGAAACTGCAGGAAGCGTTTGGACATAATGTGATCCATCGCCGTTTTCAGTAATTGGAATATTTTCGGTATAAAAAGTCGTAATTTCAAACTGCGAATAAGTGCAGAGAGCCAGAATTTGGCTTCAAAAATGGCTCAGTCGTCGAATTTGGGATATTTGGGATATTTTGAAAACTGCAGGGGGGGGGGGGGTTCTGGCAATATGTGACCTATCGCTGCTCTCAGTATTGACATATTTTCGGTATAAATGTCGTAATTTCAAACTGCGAATATTTTGCAGAGTGCCAGAATTTGGCTCCAAAAAATATGGCTCAAGGGTCGAATTTGGGATGTTTGGGATAATTTGAAAACTGCAGAGAGGGTTTCGTCAAAATGTGACCCATCGCTGCTTTCAATAATTGGCATATTTTTGGTATAAAAAGTCGTAATTTCATACGGCAAATACATGCAGAAAGCCAAAATTTGGCTCCAAAATATGTCTCAAGGGTCGAATTTGGGATGTTTGGGATATTTTGAAAACTGCAGGGAGGGTTTGGGCAAAATGTAATCCATCGCCGCACTCAGTAATTGGCATATTTTCGGTATAAAATTTTATAATTTCAATCTGCTAATGCGTGCAGAGAGCATGAATTTGGCTCTAAAATATGGCTCTAGCGTCGAATTTGGGATGTTTGGGATATATTAAAAACTGCGGGAGGGTTTAGGCAAAATGTGATCCATTGCCGTTTTCAGTAATTGTCATGTTTTCGTTAAAAAATGTCGTAATTTCAAACAGCGAATACGTGCAGACAGCCAAATTTGGCTCCAAAATATAGCTCATAGGTCGAATTTGGGATGTTTGTGATATTTTGAAACTGCCCTGGGGTTTTGGCAAAATGTGACCCATCGCTGCTTTCAGTAATTGGCTTATTTTCAAGCGTCAAATTTGGAATGTTTGGGATAAAAAGTCGTAATTTCAAACTGCGAATACGTGCAGAGAGCCAGAATTTAGCTCCAAAATAATTCTCAAGGTTCGAATTTGGGATGTTTGTGATATTTTGCAAACTGCCCTGGGGTTTTGGCAAAATGTGACCCATCGCTGTTTCAGTAATTGGCTTATTTTCAAGCGTCAAATTTGGAATGTTTGGGATAAAAAGTCGTAATTTCAAACTGCGAATACGTGCAGAGAGCCAGAATTTAGCTCCAAAATAATTCTCAAGGTTCGAATTTGGGATGTTTGGTATATTTTGAAAATTGCAGGGAAGGTTTGGGCAAAATGTGATCCATCGCCGCTCTCAGTAATTTCTCATATTTTCGGTATAAAAGTTCGTAGTTTCAAACTGCGAATACATGCAGAGAGCCAGAATTTGGCTCCAATATATGGCTCAAGCTTCGAATTTAGGATGGTTGGGATATTTTGAAAACTGAAGGGGGGGGGGGATAAAATGTGACCTATCGCCGCTCTCAGTAATTGACATATCTTCGGTGTATAAATTCGTAATTTTAAACTGCGAATATGTGCAGAGAGCAATAATTTGGCTCCAAAATATGGCTCAAGCGTCTAATTTGGGATGTTTGGGATATTTTGAAAACTGCAGGGATGGTTTTTGCAAAATGTGATCCATCGTTGCTTTCAGTAATTGACATATTTTCAGTATAAAAAGTCATAATTTCAAACTGCGAATACTTGCAGAGAGTCAGAATTTGGCTCCAAAATAAGGCTCAAGGTTCGAATTCATGATGTTTGGGATATGCTCTCAGTAATTAATATATTTTCGGTATAAAAATTCGTAAATTCAAATTGCGAATATGTGCAGAGAGCCAGAATTTGTCATCATTCCTGCATTAGGAGTTGCCCCTTATTAATATAGGACTAAGTAAGCCTAAAGGGTCAAATGGTTGACTGACATACGAGAGCAATTTTCTTATGGTGAGGGATGAATTATTGGTTTTTACTGACTTGACATTCATCTCGTCAGTACCTGTGTTCCATTCCACGCCCAGAACTTTTCATTGAATAGGCACCTGATAACCCGGAAATTCTTTCTCGATTATCTGGTTTAATGATTTATTGTTTGAGGCCCATGATTGTAGTGGCATATTGGCTCCTAATAACTCACGGTTAGCCTCATGGTAGATTTCTACCAATTTGGATTTGTCATTTGTAGTTCGCTGGAAATTATCTACATACATGTTGTCACTGATCTATGTTTTATAAGGGCTATTTGACTTCCTCAAATGTGTATCTAATGTGGCTTGAAGTAGAAACGGGGAGGAAGTCGCTCCGAATAGCACAGAGGCAAACCGGTAGGTTATGACATCACTGTCAGGATCCAGTGGGTCCTTAATCCAGGGAATTTGGTGTAGTTACGATCCTCTTCTTGCAAGCCTACTCTAAGGAAAGCTTTACTGATATCAGCAGTATAAGCGAAAATACCAGTGCGGAATCGTAATAGTACATCATGTAGCCTTTGTGTTAGGCTAGGTCCCGTTTGGAGACATTCATTCAAGGACACGCTTTTTGGCTTCACTTTGGCACTACAGTTGAAGACAATACGTATTGGCGTTGTCAATGAATCTTTCACCACAGCGTGATGGGGTAAATAGTGACCTAATTTTCGGTCATCATTATCAACAACTTCGATAAATTTACTATAGAGTTGTTGTTGAATTAATTGATGATACATGTTCAGTTTGTCTATCTGCTTCTTCAGCCGTATTAATTGAGACTGTGATTGAGAGGCCGCCATGAAATGATTAACTGGAAGTTGTGGATGATTCAACTTCCATGGTAGTCTCACCCAGTATTGTTTGTCCTTATAGACAACTGTATCCAGATATTGCTGGTAAGTCCACATATCATCAGGGCTTGGTTGTTCAGGGACAATACCTAAAGTGTCTAAATCCCACAGACGATGTACAGGTGGATCAGACTCATTATCTTCAGATATTTCTCTGAAATGTAGGGGTGACTGTTCCAAGCCTAGTCACGCCACTATTGTATTGTTAGATTGTTAGTTGGTTGACGCTGGATTTTGTTGGAAAAGCACCGGTCCAGTAAGCAACTTGCCTCCAGCAGATGACAACAAATTCATTCCATGTTGTCTGGTGCATCCCGTTATAAATTTATAATAATGGTCAGCGCCGATAAGTATACCAACATCAGTGAGGCAGTCAGAATTTTTTTGTAGTCTGCTAGCCTCATGCGGTTTCGTTTAACTATCGTTTAACTATCGTTTAACTATTTAATATCTCGCAGTGCGAGCTAGTCCTGTGACCTGCAGTTCTGAAGGAAGTTTATCTACTACTACCACTTGTATTGGACTAGTGGAAGATCCAAGTCTCACTAACACCTTGACTACTTGGTATTTACGAGGTCCACTATTAGTCAAGAACCCAGAAATATTCAGTCTCACACTTTTGGCAGGTTTTAATTTTAACTGCTCGACTAATTGTTGTGTGATGAAGGTTTTCTGTGATCCTTGATCAAAGAGACCTCTAGTGTTAACTCTAGATTTCCGGTCAATTAGTTTGAGTTGAGCTGTAGGCAGAGTGGTATTAATGCCTGACTCAGTAGCAAGTACATTTATTTTCTGATATACCTTGCAATATTGTATTGTGGTAGAATTCATAGAATTCTCCCCAGTTGTCATAGATTGTGTAGAAGTTTTTCTACATAAGGCATAATGATGTACACCTTTGTTGCATCTTTATGTTACGAGTTTTTATACCGAAAACATGACAATTACTGAAAGCAGCGATGGATCAAATTTTGCCCAAACCCTCCCTGCAGTTTTCAAAATATCCCAAACATCCAAAATTCGAAGCTTGAGCCATATTTTAGAGCCAAATTCGGGCTCTCTGCACATATTCGCAGTTTGAAATTACGAATTTATTCAACGAAAATATGTCAATTACTGAGAGCGGCGAAGGCTGAAGAGAGTAATGCAGAGGCTTAAGAGAGGGATGCAAAAGCTCAAGAGAGTGATGCAGAGGCTGAAGAGGGTGATGCAGAGGCTTAAGAGAGGGATGCAGAGGCTCAAGAGAGGGATGCAGAGGCTCAAGAGAGGGATGCAGAGGCTCAATAGAGGGATGCAGGGGCTCAAGAGATTGATGGAGAGGCTCACGAGAGTGATTCAGAGGTTTACAAAAGTGATGCAGAGGCTGAAGAGAGTGTTGCAGAGGCTGAAGAGAGTGTTGCAGAGGCTCAAGAGAGGGATACAGAGGCTCATGAGAGTGATGCAGAGACTCAAGAGAGTTATGCAGAGGCTCATTAGAGTGATGCAGAGGCTTACGAGAGTGATGCAGAGGCTCAAGAAAGGGTTGCAGAGGCTTAAGAGAGTGATGCAAAGGCTCAGGAGAGGGATGCAGAGGCTCATGAGAGGGATGCAGGAGTTCAGGAGAGGGATGCTGAGGCTTAAGAGAGTGATGCAGAGGCTTAAGAGAGTGATGCAGAGGCTCAGAATAGTGATGCAGAGGCTTAAGAGAGTGATGCAGAGGCTTAAGAGAGTGATGCAGAGGCTGAAGAGAGTGTTGCAGAGGCTCAAGAGAGGGATGCAGAGGCTCAAGAGAGTGATGCAAAGACTCAAGAGAGTTATGCAGAGGCTCAAGAGAATGATGCAGAGCCTTACGAGAGTGATGCAGAGGCTCAAGAGAGGGATGTAGAGGCTGAAGAGAGTGATTCAGAAGCTCAAGAGAGTGATGCAGAAGCTCAAGAGAGTGATGCAGGGGCTCAAGAGAGGGATGCAGAGGCTCAATAGAGGGATGCAGAGGCTTAAGAGAGTGATGCAAAGGCTCAGGAGAGGGATGCAGAGGCTCATGAGAGGGATGCAGGAGTTCAAGAGAGGGATGCAGAGGCTCAAGAAAGGGATGCAGAGGCTTAAGAAAGTGATGCAGAGGCTTAAGAAAGTGATGCAGAGGCTCAGAATAGTGATGCAGAGGCTCAGAATAGTGATGCAGAGGCTTAAGAGGTTGATGCAGAGGCTCAAGAAAGTGATGGAGAGGCTAAGAGAGGGATGCAGGGGCCCAGGAGAGTGATGCAGATGCTCAAGAGAGGGATGCAGAGGATGAAGAGAGTGATGGAGGGCTCAAGAGAGGGATCACCATCTTAAGCCTCTGCATTACTCTCTTGAGCCTCTGCATCCCTCTCTTAAGCCTCTGCATCACTCTCTTGTGCCTCTGCATCACTCTCTTGATCCTCTGCATCACTCTCTTGAGCCTCTGCATACCACTCCTAAGCCTCTGTAACACTCTCTTCAGCCTCTGTATCACTCTCTTAAGCCTCTGGATCCCTCTCTTGAGGCCTCTGCATCACTCTCTCGAGCCTCTGCATTCCTCTCTTGAACCTCTGCAACACTCTCTCGAGCCTCTGCATCACTCTCTATAGCCTCTGCATAACTCTCTTCAGCCTCTGCATCCCTCTCTTGAGCTTCTGCATCCCTCTCTTCAGCCTCTACATCATTCTCTTAAGCCTATGCATCCCTCGCTTGTGCCTCGGCATCCGTCACCTGAGCCTCTGCATCCCTCTCTTGAGGCATTGCATCCCTCTCTTGACCCTCTGCATCCCTCTCTTGAGACTCTGTATCCCTCTCTTGAGCCTCTGCATCACCACTTTAAGACTCTGCATCCCTCTTTTGAGCCTCTGCATCACTTTCTTAGGCCTCTGCATCACCACTTTAAGCCTCTGCATCCCTCCTTTGAGCCTCTGCATCACTTTCTTAGGCCTTTGCATCACTCTCTTAAGCCTCTGCCTCATTCTCGTAAGCCTCTACATCATTCTCTTGAGCCTCTGCATTACTCTCTTGAGCCCCTGCATCACTCTTTTAAGCCTCTGCATCTCTCTCTTCAGCCTCTGCATCACTCTCTGGAGCCTCTGCATCCCTCTGTGGAGCCTCAGCATCCCTCTCTTGAGCCTCTGCTTCCCTCTCTTAAGCCTCTGCATCACTCTCTTTAGCCTTTGCATCCCTCTCTTTAGCCTCTGCATCACTCTCTTGAGCCTCTGCATCCCTCTCTTGAACTTCTGCATCCCTCTCATGAGCCTCTGCATCCCTCTCTTGAGCCTCTGCATCACTCTCAAGAGCCTCTGCATCCCTCTCTTGTGTCTCTTCATCCCTCACTTGAGCCTCTGCATCCCTCTCTTGAGCCTTAGCATCCCTCCCTTGAGCCTCTGCATCCCTTTCTTGAGCCTCTGCATCCGTCTCTTAAGCCTCTGCATCAAACTCCTAAACCTCTGCATCACTCCCGTAAACCTCTGAATCATTCTCTTGAGCCTCTCCATCCCTCTCCTGAGCCTCTGCATCACTCTCTTAAGTCTCAGCATCACTCTCGTAAGCCTCTGCATCACTCTCTTAAGCCTCTGCATCACTCCCGTAAACCTCTGAATCACTCTCTTGAGCCTCTCCATTACTCTCTTGTAATACATCTCATCATCATCACATCACTCTCTCATCACTCTCTTGAGCCTCTAGATCCCTGTATTGAGCCTCTGCATCACTCTCCTGAGCCTCTGCGTCACCCTCTTAAGCCTCTGCATCCCTCTTTTGAGCCTCTGCATCACTTTCTTAAGCCTCTGCATCCCTTTCATGAGCCTTTGCATCTCTCTCTTGAACACCTGCATCCCTATATGAGCCTCTGCATCCCGATCTTGAGCCTCTGCATCACTCTCTTCAGCCTCTGAATTCCTCTCTTCAGCCTCTGCATCGCTCTCTTAAGCTTCTGCATCCCTCTCTTGTGCCTCTGCATCCATCACCTGACCCTCTGCATCCCTCTCTTGAGCCTCTGTATCCCTCTATTGAGACTCTGCATCACCCCTTTAAGCCTTTGCATCCCTCTTTTGAGCCTCTGCATCACTTTCTTAGGCCTCTGCATCACTCTTTTAAGCCTCTGCCTCATTCTCGTAAGCCTCTGAATCACTCTCTTCAGAGGCTCAAGAGAGTGATGCAGAGGCCCAAGAGAGTGATGCAGAGGATCAAGAGAATGATGCAGAGGCTCGAGAAAGTGATGCAGAGGCTGAAGAGAGTGTTGCAGAGGCTTAGGAGAGGGATGCAAAGGCTCAAGAGAGTGATGCCGAGGCTCAAGAGAGTGATTCAGAGGCTTACGAGTGATGCAGAGGCTTAAGAGAGGGATGCAGAGGCTCAAGAGAGGGATTCAAAGGCTCAAGAGAGGGATGCAGAGGCTCAAGAGAGTGATTCAGAGGCTCAAGAGAGTGATTCAGAGGCTCAAGAGAGGGATGCAGAGACTCAAGAGAGTGATTCAGAGGCTCAAGAGAGGGATGCAGAGGCTCAAGAGAGTGATTCAAAGGCTCAAGAGAGGGATGCAGAGGCTCAAGAGAGTGATTCAGAGGCTCAAGAGAGTGTTTCAGAGGCTCAAGAGAGGGATGCAGAGGCTCAAGAGAGTGATTCAGAGGCTCAAGAGACGGATGCAGAGGCTCAAGAGAGTGATTCAGAGGCTCAAGAGAGTGATTCAGAGGCTCAAGAGAGGGATGCAGAGACTCAAGAGAGTGATTCAGAGGCTCAAGAGAGGGATGCAGAGACTCAAGAGAGTGATTCAGAGGCTCAAGAGAGGGATGCAGAGGCTCAAGAGAGTGATTCAAAGGCTCAAGAGAGTGTTTCAGAGGCTCAAGAGAGGGATGCAGAGGCTCAAGAGAGTGATTCAGAGGCTAAACAGAGGGATGCAGAGGCTCAAGAGAGTGATTCAGAGGCTCAAGAGAGGGATGCAGAGGCTCAAGAGAGTTATCTCGTTAAAATACTGAGTAAGATATTGAAATTTTTTATATTACCGTTTATATTACCGATGGAAGATGTACACGTAAAACCGCTCTAAGAACAGAACTTCTCCCCTTTTCAATATCTTACACAGTATTTTAACGAGAAACAAATATATGATTGAAAATAAAGTATTTAAAGTTATTTTCTGATCAATTATGTGTTTGCATAATTTTTATCGTATATATAATGAATTAATAACAATAAACTGAAAATTCACAAAAACGTGGAAAAACGGCCTAATTCGATGATATTTTGTTTAAGTCACATAAAGGAAAAGGGGATGATAAAGGTCAAAATATTGCTAAATTCGATGATTTTTAGTACAAAACAAAATGCAAGAAAACTTGCTTAAAAATGCAAAATTTGCGAAATTTTGATATATGAAGGCCAAATCACATATCGTGAGAAAACATGAGGTAGTATTGAAATATTGGTAAAAACGAATATATATACGTAAAATCACACTACATGAATAACGTGAAAAAAGTCACTATATTACCATATTTGAGGATTTTAACTTCAAATCATAGAGCGAGGTTTCTATTATTTAGATCCAAGAAAAGACATATGACAATGTTGTTTCAAACACAAATGATAAAATCAATGTGGTTTCATTAGAATTAACTAAAATGTTCCTGATTTTCCGGTTATATTACCGATTGAAGATGTACACGTAAAACCGCTCTAATCCGGCTGAAACGTCGATATATGCAATTAAAACAGAACTTCTCCCCTTTTTAATATCTTACTCAGTATTTTAACGAGAAACAAATAGTTGATTGGAAATGAAGTGTTAAGGTTAATTTCTAATCAATTATGTGTTTGCATCATTTTAATCGTATATTTAAGTAATTAATAGCAATAAACTGAAAATTCACAAAAACGTGGAAAAACAGCAAAATATTGTCTAATTCGATGATATTTTGTTTATATCACATAAAAGAAAAGAGGATGATAAACGTCAAAATATTGCTGAATTCGATGATTTTTAGTACGAAACAAAATGCAAGAAAACTTGCTTAAAATGCAATATTATTCGAAAATTTGAGATATGAAGGCCAAATCACATATCGTGATACTACATGAAATTGTATCGAAATATTGGTAAAATGAATATATTTACGTAATATCAAACTACATGAAAAACGTGAAAAAAGTCATTATTATACCAAATTTGAGGATTTTAACTTCGAATCATACAACGACGTTTCGTATTTTTTAGACCCTAGAAAAGACGTATAAAGAGGTTGCTTCCAATACAAATGACAAAAATCAATGTGTTTTCATTAAAATAAACTAAAATGTTCCTGAATTTCGGTTTATATTACCGATGTAAGATGTACACGTAAAACCGTTCTAATCCGGCTGAAACGTCGATATATGCAATAAAAACAGAACTTCTCCCCTTTTCAATATCTTACTCAGTATTTTAACGAGAAACAAATAGATGATTGAAAATGAAGTATTTAAGGATATTTTCTGATCAATTAGGTGTTTGCATAATTTTTCTCGTATATTTAATGAAATAATAACAATAAACTGAAAATTCACAAAAACGTGAACAAAAGGCAAAATATTGCCTAATTCGATGATATTTTGTTTAAATCACATAACGGAAAAGGGAGATAAAGGTCAAAATATTGCTAAATTCGATGATTTTTAGTACAAAAGAAAATGCAAGAAAACTTGCTTAAAAATGCAAAATTTGCGAAATTCTGAGATTTGAAGGCCAAATCACATATCGTGAGAAAACATGAAGTAGTATCGAAATATTGGTAAAAACGAATATATATACGTAAAATCACACTACGTGAATAACGTGAAAAAAGTCACTATATTATCATATTTGAGGATTCTACCTTCAAATCATAGAGCGAGGTTTCGTATTATTTAGATCAGAGAAAAGACATATGACAATGTTGTTTCCAATACAAATGATAAAAATCAATGTGTTTCATTAGAATTAACTAAAATGTTCTTGATTTTCCGTTTATATTACCGATGGAAGATGTACACGTAAAACCGCTCTAATCTGGCTGAAACGTCGATATATGCAATAAAAACAGAACTTCTCCCCTTTCCAATATTTTACTCAGTATTTCAACGAGAAACAAATAGTTGATTGAAAATGAAGTGTTTAAGGTTAATTTCTAATCAATTATGTGTTTGCATCATTTTTATCGTATATTTAATGAATTATTAGCAATAAACTGAAAATTCACAAAAACGTGGAAAAACGGCAAAATATTGCCTAATTCGATGATATTTTGTTTAAATCACATAACGGAAAAGGATATGATAAAGGTCAAAATATTGCTGAATTCGATGATTTTTAGTACGAAACAAAATGCAAGAAAACGCTTAAAAATGCAAAATTTGCGAAAATCTGAGATATGAAGGCCAAATCACATATCGTGATACTACATGAAATAGTATCGAAATATTGGTAAAAATGAATATATTTAGGTAATATCAAACTACATGAAAAACGTGAAAAAAGTCATTATTATACCAAATTTGAGGATTTTAACTTTGAATCATAGAGCGACGTTTCGTATTTTGTAGACCCTAGAAAAGACGTATAAAGATGTTGCTTCCAATACAAATGATAAAAATCAATGTGTTTTCATTAAAATTAACTAAAATGTTCCTGATTTTCGGTTTATATTACCGATGGAAGATGTACACGTAAAACCGTTCTAATCCGGCTGAAACGTTGATATATGCAATAAAAACAGAACTTCTCCCCTTTTCAATATCTTACTCAGTATTTTAACGAGAAACAAAAAGATGATTGAAAATGAAGTATTTAAGGTTACTTTTTGATCAATTATGTGTTTCCATAATTTTTATCGTATATATAATGAATTAATAACAATAAACTGATAATTCACAAAAACGTGGAAAAACATCCTAATTCGATGATATTTTGTTTAAATCACATTAAGGAAAAGGGGATGATAAAGGTCAAAATATTGTTAAATTTGATGATTTTTAGTAAAACAAAATGCAAGAAAACTTGCCTAAAAATGCAAAATTTGCAAAATTCTGAGATTTGAAGGCCAAATCACATATCGTGAGAAAACATGGAGTAGTATCGAAATATTGGTAAAAACGAATATATATACGTAAAATCACACTACGTGAATAACGTGAAAAAAGTCACTATATTACCATATTTGAGGATTTTAACTTCAAATCATAGAGCGAGGTTTCGTATTATATAGATCCAAGAAAAGACATATGACAATGTTGTTTCCAATACAAATGATAAAAATCAATGTGTTTCATTAGAATTAACTAAAATGTTCATGATTTTCCGTTTATATTACCGATGAAAGATGTACACGTAAAACCGCTCTAATCCGGCTGAAACGTCGATATATGCAATAAAAACAGAACTTCTCCCCTTTTTAATATCTTACTCAGTATTTTAACGAGAAACAAATAGTTGATTGGAAATGAAGTGTTAAGGTTAATTTCTAATCAATTATGTGTTTGCATCATTTTAATCGTATATTTAAGTAATTAATAGCAATAAACTGAAAATTCACAAAAACGTGGAAAAACAGCAAAATATTGTCTAATTCGATGATATTTTGTTTATATCACATAAAAGAAAAGAGGATGATAAACGTCAAAATATTGCTGAATTCGATGATTTTTAGTACGAAACAAAATGCAAGAAAACTTGCTTAAAATGCAATATTATTCGAAAATTTGAGATATGAAGGCCAAATCACATATCGTGATACTACATGAAATTGTATCGAAATATTGGTAAAATGAATATATTTACGTAATATCAAACTACATGAAAAACGTGAAAAAAGTCATTATTATACCAAATTTGAGGATTTTAACTTCGAATCATACAACGACGTTTCGTATTTTTTAGACCCTAGAAAAGACGTATAAAGAGGTTGCTTCCAATACAAATGACAAAAATCAATGTGTTTTCATTAAAATAAACTAAAATGTTCCTGAATTTCGGTTTATATTACCGATGTAAGATGTACACGTAAAACCGTTCTAATCCGGCTGAAACGTCGATATATGCAATAAAAACAGAACTTCTCCCCTTTTCAATATCTTACTCAGTATTTTAACGAGAAACAAATAGATGATTGAAAATGAAGTATTTAAGGATATTTTCTGATCAATTAGGTGTTTGCATAATTTTTCTCGTATATTTAATGAAATAATAACAATAAACTGAAAATTCACAAAAACGTGAACAAAAGGCAAAATATTGCCTAATTCGATGATATTTTGTTTAAATCACATAACGGAAAAGGAGATGATAAAGGTCAAAATATTGCTAAATTCGATGATTTTTAGTACAAAAGAAAATGCAAGAAAACTTGCTTAAAAATGCAAAATTTGCGAAATTCTGAGATTTGAAGGCCAAATCACATATCGTGAGAAAACATGAAGTAGTATCGAAATATTGGTAAAAACGAATATATATACGTAAAATCACACTACGTGAATAACGTGAAAAAAGTCACTATATTATCATATTTGAGGATTCTACCTTCAAATCATAGAGCGAGGTTTCGTATTATTTAGATCAGAGAAAAGACATATGACAATGTTGTTTCCAATACAAATGATAAAAATCAATGTGTTTCATTAGAATTAACTAAAATGTTCTTGATTTTCCGTTTATATTACCGATGGAAGATGTACACGTAAAACCGCTCTAATCTGGCTGAAACGTCGATATATGCAATAAAAACAGAACTTCTCCCCTTTCCAATATTTTACTCAGTATTTCAACGAGAAACAAATAGTTGATTGAAAATGAAGTGTTTAAGGTTAATTTCTAATCAATTATGTGTTTGCATCATTTTTATCGTATATTTAATGAATTATTAGCAATAAACTGAAAATTCACAAAAACGTGGAAAAACGGCAAAATATTGCCTAATTCGATGATATTTTGTTTAAATCACATAACGGAAAAGGATATGATAAAGGTCAAAATATTGCTGAATTCGATGATTTTTAGTACGAAACAAAATGCAAGAAAACGCTTAAAAATGCAAAATTTGCGAAAATCTGAGATATGAAGGCCAAATCACATATCGTGATACTACATGAAATAGTATCGAAATATTGGTAAAAATGAATATATTTAGGTAATATCAAACTACATGAAAAACGTGAAAAAAGTCATTATTATACCAAATTTGAGGATTTTAACTTTGAATCATAGAGCGACGTTTCGTATTTTGTAGACCCTAGAAAAGACGTATAAAGATGTTGCTTCCAATACAAATGATAAAAATCAATGTGTTTTCATTAAAATTAACTAAAATGTTCCTGATTTTCGGTTTATATTACCGATGGAAGATGTACACGTAAAACCGTTCTAATCCGGCTGAAACGTTGATATATGCAATAAAAACAGAACTTCTCCCCTTTTCAATATCTTACTCAGTATTTTAACGAGAAACAAAAAGATGATTGAAAATGAAGTATTTAAGGTTACTTTTTGATCAATTATGTGTTTCCATAATTTTTATCGTATATATAATGAATTAATAACAATAAACTGATAATTCACAAAAACGTGGAAAAACATCCTAATTCGATGATATTTTGTTTAAATCACATTAAGGAAAAGGGGATGATAAAGGTCAAAATATTGTTAAATTTGATGATTTTTAGTACAAAACAAAATGCAAGAAAACTTGCCTAAAAATGCAAAATTTGCAAAATTCTGAGATTTGAAGGCCAAATCACATATCGTGAGAAAACATGGAGTAGTATCGAAATATTGGTAAAAACGAATATATATACGTAAAATCACACTACGTGAATAACGTGAAAAAAGTCACTATATTACCATATTTGAGGATTTTAACTTCAAATCATAGAGCGAGGTTTCGTATTATATAGATCCAAGAAAAGACATATGACAATGTTGTTTCCAATACAAATGATAAAAATCAATGTGTTTCATTAGAATTAACTAAAATGTTCATGATTTTCCGTTTATATTACCGATGAAAGATGTACACGTAAAACCGCTCTAATCCGGCTGAAACGTCGATATATGCAATAAAAACAGAACTTCTCCCCTTTTTAATATCTTACTCAGTATTTTAACGTGAAACAAATAGGTGATTGAAAATGAAGTGTTTAAGGTTAATTTCTAATCAATTATGTGTTTGCATCATTTTAATCGTATATTTAATGAATTAATAACAATAAACAGAAAATTCACAAAAACGTGGAAAAACAGCAAAACATTGCCTAATTCGATGATATTTTGTTTATATCACATAAAGGAAAAGGGGATGATAAACGTCAAAATATTGCTGAATTCGATGATTTTTAGTACGAAACAAAATGCAAGAAAGCTTGCTTAAAATGCAATATTATGCGAAAATCTGAGATTTGAAGGCCAAATCACATATCGTAATACTACATGAAATAGTATCGAAATATTGGTAAAAATGAATATATTTACGTAATATCAAACTACATGAAAAACGTGAAAAAAGTGATGATGATTGAAATGATGATTGATGATGATTGAAAATGAAGTATTTAAGGTTATTTTTTGATCAATTATGTGTTTCCATAATTTTTGTTTTGAATTTGGGATGATTGGGATATTTTGAAAACTGCAAGGAAAGGGTTTGAGCAAAATGTGACCTATCGCCGCTCACAGTAATTGACATATTATCGGTATAAAAAGTCGAAATTTCAAACTGCGGATATGTGCAGAGAGCCACAATTTGGCTCAAAAATTTGGCTCAAGGGTCGAATTTGGGATGTTTGGGATATTTTGAAAAGTGCAGTTGGGGGGGGGGGGGATTGGGCAAAATGTGACCCATCGCTGCTCTCAGTAATTAACATATTTTCGGTATAAAATATCGTAATTTCAACCTGCAAATATGTGCAAAGAGCCAGAATTTGGCTCCAAAATATGGCTCAAGGGTCGAATTAGGGATGCTTGGGATATTTTGAAAACTGCAGGGAGGGTTTGGGCAAAATGTGACCCATCGCCGCTCTAAGTAATTGGCATTTTTTCGGTATAAAAAGTCGTAATTTCAAACAGCGAATAAGCGCAGAAAGCCAGAATTTGCCTCCAAAATATAGCTCAAAGGTCGAATTTGGCATGTTTGGGATATTTTGCAAACTGCAGGCGGGTTTGGGCAAAATATGACCCATCGCCGCTCTCAGTAATTGGCATATTTTCAAGCGTCAAATTTTGTATGTTTGGGATAAAAAGTCGTAATTTCAAACTGCGAATACGTGCAGAGAGCCCGAATTTGACTTCAAAATATGGCTCAAGCGTCGAATATGGGATGATTGGGATATTTTGAAAACTGCAGGGGGGGTTGGGCAAAATGTGACCCATCGCTGCTCTCAGTAATTAACATATTTTCGGTATAAAATGTCGTAATTTCAACCTGCGAATATGTGCAGAGCCAGAATTGGGCTCCAAAATATGGCTCAAGGGTCGAATTAGGGATGCTTCGGATATTTTGAAAACTGCAGGAAGGGTTTGGGAAAAATGTGACCCATCGCCGCTCTCAGTAATTGGCATTTTTTGGTATAAAAAGACGTAATTTCAGACTGCGAACACGTGCAGAGAGCCCGAATTTTGCTCCAAAATATGGCTCAAGCGTCGAATTTGGAATGTTTGGGATATTTTGAAAACTGCAGGGAGAGTTTGGGCAAAATGTGATCTCTCGCCGTTTTCAGTAATAGTCATGTTTTCGATACAAAAAGTCGTAATTTCAAACTGCGAATACGCGCAGAAAGCCAGATTTTGGCTCCAAAATTTGGCTCAAAGGTCGAATTTAGGATGTTTGGGATATTTTGCAAACTGCCGAGGGGGGGGGGCAAAATGTGACCCATCGCTGCTTTCAGTAATTGGCATATTTTCCAGCATCAAATTTGGGATGTTTGGGATGAAAAGTCGTAATTTCATACTGCGAATACGTGCAGAGACCCAGAATTTATCTCCAAAATAATTCTCAAGGTTCGAATTTGGGATGTTAGGGATATTTTGAAAATTGCAGGGAAGGTTTGGGAAAAATGTGATCCATCGCCGCTCTCATTAATTGACATATTTTCGGTATAAAAGTTCGTAATTTCAAACTGCGAATACTTGGAGAGCCAGAATTTGGCTCCAAAATATGGCTCAAGCGTCGAATTTGGGATGTTTGCTATATTTTTAAAACTGCAGGGAGGGTTTGGGCAAAATGTGATCCATCGTTGCTCTCGGTAAATGGAATTTTCGGTATAAAAAGTCGTAATTTCAAACTGCGAATACGTGCAGAGAGCCCGAATTTGGCTTCAAAAATGGCTCAGTCGTCGAATTTGGGATATTTGGGATATTTTGAAAACAGCAGGAGGGGGGTGGGTTCTGGCAATATGTGACCTATCGCTGCTCTCAGTTATTGACATATTTTCGGTATAAAATGTCGTAATATCAAACTGTGAATATGTGCAGAGAGCCAGAATTTGGCTGCAATATATGGCTCAAGGGTCGAATTTGGGATGTTTGGGATAATTTGAAAAGTGCAGAGAGGTTTTCGTCAAAATGTGACCCATCGCTGCTTTCATTAATTGGCATATTTTTGGTATAAAAAGTCGTAATTTCCAACGGCGAATACATGCAGAAAGCCAAAATTTGGCTCCAAAATATGGCTCAAGGGTCGAATTTGGGATGTTTGGGATATTTTGAAAACTGCAGGGAGGGCTTGGGCAAAATGTAATCCATCGCCGCACTCAGTAATTGGCATATTTTTGGTATAAAATGTCATAATTTCAATCTGCTAATACGTGCAGAGAGCCCGAATTTGGCTCCAAAATATGGCTCTAGCGTCGAATTTGGGATGTTTGGGATATATTAAAAACTGCAGGGAGGGTTTAGGCAAAATGTGATCCATTGCCGTTTTCAGTAAGTGTCGTTTTTTCGTTATAAAATGTCGTAATTTCAAACAGCGAAAACGTGCAGAAAGCCAGAATTTGGCTCCAAAATATAGCTCATGGGTCGAATTTGGGATGTTTGTGATATTTTGCAAACTGCCGGGGGGTTTGGGCAAAATGTGACCCATCGCTGCTTTCAGTAATTGGCTTATTTTCAAGCGTCAAATTTGGAATGTTTGGGATAAAAAGTCGTAATTTCAACTGCGAATACGTGCAAAGAGCCAGAATTTAGCTCCAAAATAATTCTCACGGTTCGAATTTGGGATGTTTTGGATATTTTGAAAACTACAGGGATGGTTTTTGCAAAATGTGATCCATCGCCGATCACAGTAATTGGCATATTTTCGGTATAAAAGTTCGTAATTTCAAAATGCGAATACATGCAGAGAGCCAGAATTTGGCTCCAAAATATGGCTCAAGCGTCGAATTTGGAATGTTTGCTATATTTTGAAAACTGCAGAGAGGGTTTGGGCAAAATGTCACCCATCGCTGCTTTCAGTAATTGGCTTATTTTCAAGCGTCAAATTTGGAATGTTTAGGATAAAAAGTCGTAATTTCAAAATGAGAATACGTGCAGAGAGCCAGAATATAGCTCCAAAATAATTCTCAAGGGTCGAATTTGGGATGTTTGGGATATTTTGAAAACTACAGGGATGTTTTTGGGCAAAATGTGATCCATCGCTGTTCTCAGTAATTGGCATATTTTCAGTATAAAATGTCGTAATTTCAAACTGCGAATACGTGTAGAGAGCCAGAATTTAGCTCCAAAATAATTCTCAAGGGTCGAATTTGGGATGTTTGGGATATTTTGAAAACTACAGGGATGGTTTTTGCAAAATGTGATCCATCGCCGCTCACAGTAATTGGCATATTTTCAGTATAAAAAGTCGTAATTTTCAAACTGCGAATACGTGCAGAGCGCTAGAATTTGGCTCCAAAATATGGCTCAAGCATTGAATTTGGGATGTTTGGGATATTTTTGAAACTGCAGGAATGCGTTTGGACATAATGTGATCCATCGCCGTTTTCAGTAATTGGAATATTTTCGGTATAAAAAGTCGTAATTTCAAACTGCGAATAAGTGCAGAGAGCCAGAATTTGGCTTCAAAATGGCTCAGTCGTCGAATTTGGGATATTTGGGATATTTTGAAAACTGCAGGGGGGGGGGGGTTCTGGCAATATGTGACCTATCCGCTGCTCTCAGGTTATTGACATATTTTCGGTATAAAATGTCGTAATTTCAAACTGCGAATATTTGCAGAGTGCCAGAATTTGCTCCAAAATATGGCTCAAGGGTCGAATTTGGGATGTTTGGGATAATTTGAAAACTGCAGAGAGGGTTTCGTCAAAATGTGACCCATCGCTGCTTTCAATAATTGGCATATTTTGTGTATAAAAAGTCGTAATTTCATACGGCAAATACATGCAGAAAGCCAAAATTTGGCTCCAAAATATGTCTCAAGGGTCGAATTTGGGATGTTTGGGATATTTTTGAAAACTGCAGGGAGGGTTTGGGCAAATGTAATCCATCGCCGCACTCAGTAATTGGCATATTTTCGGTATAAAATTTTATAATTTCAATCTGCTAATGCGTGCAGAGAGCATGAATTTGGCTCTAAAATATGGCTCTAGCGTCGAATTTGGGATGTTTGGGATATATTAAAAACTGCGGGGAGGGTTTAGGCAAAATGTGATCCATTGCCGTTTTCAGTAATTGTCATGTTTTCGTTAAAAAAATGTCGTAATTTCAAACAGCGAATACGTGCAGACAGCCAGAATTTGGCTCCAAAATATAGCTCATAGGTGGAATTTGGGATGTTTGTGATATTTTGAAAACTGCCCTGGGGTTTTGGCAAAATGTGACCCATCGCTGCTTTCAGTAATTGGCTTATTTTCAAGCGTCAAATTTGGAATGTTTGGGATAAAAAGTCGTAATTTCAAACTGCGAATACGTGCAGAGAGCCAGAATTTAGCTCCAAAATAATTCTCAAGGTTCGAATTTGGGATGTTTGTGATATTTTGCAAACTGCCCTGGGGTTTTGGCAAAATGTGACCCATCGCTGTTTCAGTAATTGGCTTATTTTCAAGCGTCAAATTTGGAATGTTTGGGATAAAAAGTCGTAATTTCAAACTGCGAATACGTGCAGAGAGCCAGAATTTAGCTCCAAAATAATTCTCAAGGTTCGAATTTGGGATGTTTGGTATATTTTGAAAATTGCAGGGAAGGTTTGGGCAAAATGTGATCCATCGCCGCTCTCAGTAATTTCTCATATTTTCGGTATAAAAGTTCGTAGTTTCAAACTGCGAATACATGCAGAGAGCCAGAATTTGGCTCCAATATATGGCTCAAGCTTCGAATTTAGGATGGTTGGGATATTTTGAAAAACTGAAGGGGGGGGGGGATAAAATGTGACCTATCGCCGCTCTCAGTAATTGACATATCTTCGGTGTATAAATTCGTAATTTTAAACTGCGAATATGTGCAGAGAGCAATAATTTGGCTCCAAAATATGGCTCAAGCGTCTAATTTGGGATGTTTGGGATATTTTGAAAACTGCAGGGATGGTTTTTGCAAAATGTGATCCATCGTTGCTTTCAGTAATTGACATATTTTCAGTATAAAAAGTCATAATTTCAAACTGCGAATACTTGCAGAGAGTCAGAATTTGGCTCCAAAATAAGGCTCAAGGTTCGAATTCATGATGTTTGGGATATGCTCTCAGTAATTAATATATTTTCGGTATAAAAATTCGTAAATTCAAATTGCGAATATGTGCAGAGAGCCAGAATTTGTCATCATTCCTGCATTAGGAGTTTGCCCCTTATTAATATAGGACTAAGTAAGCCTAAAGGGTCAAATGGTTGACTGACATACGAGAGCAATTTTCTTATGGTGAGGGATGAATTATTGGTTTTACTGACTTGACATTCATCTCGTCAGTACCTGTGTTCCATTCCACGCCCAGAACTTTTCATTGAATAGGCACCTGATAACCCGGAAATTCTTTCTCGATTATCTGGTTTAATGATTTATTGTTTGAGGCCCATGATTGTAGTGGCATATTGGCTCCTAATAACTCACGGTTAGCCTCATGGTAGATTTCTACCAATTTGGATTTGTCATTTGTAGTTCGCTGGAAATTATCTACATACATGTTGTCACTGATCTATGTTTTATAAGGGCTATTTGACTTCCTCAAATGTGTATCTAATGTGGCTTGAAGTAGAAACGGGGAGGAAGTCGCTCCGAATAGCACAGAGGCAAACCGGTAGGTTATGACATCACTGTCAGGATCCAGTGGGTCCTTAATCCAGGGAATTTGGTGTAGTTACGATCCTCTTCTTGCAAGCCTACTCTAAGGAAAGCTTTACTGATATCAGCAGTATAAGCGAAAATACCAGTGCGGAATCGTAATAGTACATCATGTAGCCTTTGTGTTAGGCTAGGTCCCGTTTGGAGACATTCATTCAAGGACACGCTTTTTGGCTTCACTTTGGCACTACAGTTGAAGACAATACGTATTGGCGTTGTCAATGAATCTTTCACCACAGCGTGATGGGGTAAATAGTGACCTAATTTTCGGTCATCATTATCAACAACTTCGATAAATTTACTATAGAGTTGTTGTTGAATTAATTGATGATACATGTTCAGTTTGTCTATCTGCTTCTTCAGCCGTATTAATTGAGACTGTGATTGAGAGGCCGCCATGAAATGATTAACTGGAAGTTGTGGATGATTCAACTTCCATGGTAGTCTCACCCAGTATTGTTTGTCCTTATAGACAACTGTATCCAGATATTGCTGGTAAGTCCACATATCATCAGGGCTTGGTTGTTCAGGGACAATACCTAAAGTGTCTAAATCCCACAGACGATGTACAGGTGGATCAGACTCATTATCTTCAGATATTTCTCTGAAATGTAGGGGTGACTGTTCCAAGCCTAGTCACGCCACTATTGTATTGTTAGATTGTTAGTTGGTTGACGCTGGATTTTGTTGGAAAAGCACCGGTCCAGTAAGCAACTTGCCTCCAGCAGATGACAACAAATTCATTCCATGTTGTCTGGTGCATCCCGTTATAAATTTATAATAATGGTCAGCGCCGATAAGTATACCAACATCAGTGAGGCAGTCAGAATTTTTTTGTAGTCTGCTAGCCTCATGCGGTTTCGTTTAACTATCGTTTAACTATCGTTTAACTATTTAATATCTCGCAGTGCGAGCTAGTCCTGTGACCTGCAGTTCTGAAGGAAGTTTATCTACTACTACCACTTGTATTGGACTAGTGGAAGATCCAAGTCTCACTAACACCTTGACTACTTGGTATTTACGAGGTCCACTATTAGTCAAGAACCCAGAAATATTCAGTCTCACACTTTTGGCAGGTTTTAATTTTAACTGCTCGACTAATTGTTGTGTGATGAAGGTTTTCTGTGATCCTTGATCAAAGAGACCTCTAGTGTTAACTCTAGATTTCCGGTCAATTAGTTTGAGTTGAGCTGTAGGCAGAGTGGTAATAATGCCTGACTCAGTAGCAAGTACATTTATTTTCTGATATACCTTGCAATATTGTATTGTGGTAGAATTCATAGAATTCTCCCTAGTTGTCATAGATTGTGTAGAAGTTTTTCTACATAAGGCATAATGATGTACACCTTTGTTGCATCTTTATGTTACGAGTTTTTATACCGAAAACATGACAATTACTGAAAGCAGCGATGGATCAAATTTTGCCCAAACCCTCCCTGCAGTTTTCAAAATATCCCAAACATCCAAAATTCGAAGCTTGAGCCATATTTTAGAGCCAAATTCGGGCTCTCTGCACATATTCGCAGTTTGAAATTACGAATTTATTCAACGAAAATATGTCAATTACTGAGAGCGGCGAAGGCTGAAGAGAGTAATGCAGAGGCTTAAGAGAGGGATGCAAAAGCTCAAGAGAGTGATGCAGAGGCTGAAGAGGGTGATGCAGAGGCTTAAGAGAGGGATGCAGAGGCTCAAGAGAGGGATGCAGAGGCTCAAGAGAGGGATGCAGAGGCTCAATAGAGGGATGCAGGGGCTCAAGAGATTGATGGAGAGGCTCACGAGAGTGATTCAGAGGTTTACAAAAGTGATGCAGAGGCTGAAGAGAGTGTTGCAGAGGCTGAAGAGAGTGTTGCAGAGGCTCAAGAGAGGGATACAGAGGCTCATGAGAGTGATGCAGAGACTCAAGAGAGTTATGCAGAGGCTCATTAGAGTGATGCAGAGGCTTACGAGAGTGATGCAGAGGCTCAAGAAAGGGTTGCAGAGGCTTAAGAGAGTGATGCAAAGGCTCAGGAGAGGGATGCAGAGGCTCATGAGAGGGATGCAGGAGTTCAGGAGAGGGATGCTGAGGCTTAAGAGAGTGATGCAGAGGCTTAAGAGAGTGATGCAGAGGCTCAGAATAGTGATGCAGAGGCTTAAGAGAGTGATGCAGAGGCTTAAGAGAGTGATGCAGAGGCTGAAGAGAGTGTTGCAGAGGCTCAAGAGAGGGATGCAGAGGCTCAAGAGAGTGATGCAAAGACTCAAGAGAGTTATGCAGAGGCTCAAGAGAATGATGCAGAGCCTTACGAGAGTGATGCAGAGGCTCAAGAGAGGGATGTAGAGGCTGAAGAGAGTGATTCAGAAGCTCAAGAGAGTGATGCAGAAGCTCAAGAGAGTGATGCAGGGGCTCAAGAGAGGGATGCAGAGGCTCAATAGAGGGATGCAGAGGCTTAAGAGAGTGATGCAAAGGCTCAGGAGAGGGATGCAGAGGCTCATGAGAGGGATGCAGGAGTTCAAGAGAGGGATGCAGAGGCTCAAGAAAGGGATGCAGAGGCTTAAGAAAGTGATGCAGAGGCTTAAGAAAGTGATGCAGAGGCTCAGAATAGTGATGCAGAGGCTCAGAATAGTGATGCAGAGGCTTAAGAGGTTGATGCAGAGGCTCAAGAAAGTGATGGAGAGGCTAAGAGAGGGATGCAGGGGCCCAGGAGAGTGATGCAGATGCTCAAGAGAGGGATGCAGAGGATGAAGAGAGTGATGGAGGGCTCAAGAGAGGGATCACCATCTTAAGCCTCTGCATTACTCTCTTGAGCCTCTGCATCCCTCTCTTAAGCCTCTGCATCACTCTCTTGTGCCTCTGCATCACTCTCTTGATCCTCTGCATCACTCTCTTGAGCCTCTGCATACCACTCCTAAGCCTCTGTAACACTCTCTTCAGCCTCTGTATCACTCTCTTAAGCCTCTGGATCCCTCTCTTGAGGCCTCTGCATCACTCTCTCGAGCCTCTGCATTCCTCTCTTGAACCTCTGCAACACTCTCTCGAGCCTCTGCATCACTCTCTATAGCCTCTGCATAACTCTCTTCAGCCTCTGCATCCCTCTCTTGAGCTTCTGCATCCCTCTCTTCAGCCTCTACATCATTCTCTTAAGCCTATGCATCCCTCGCTTGTGCCTCGGCATCCGTCACCTGAGCCTCTGCATCCCTCTCTTGAGGCATTGCATCCCTCTCTTGACCCTCTGCATCCCTCTCTTGAGACTCTGTATCCCTCTCTTGAGCCTCTGCATCACCACTTTAAGACTCTGCATCCCTCTTTTGAGCCTCTGCATCACTTTCTTAGGCCTCTGCATCACCACTTTAAGCCTCTGCATCCCTCCTTTGAGCCTCTGCATCACTTTCTTAGGCCTTTGCATCACTCTCTTAAGCCTCTGCCTCATTCTCGTAAGCCTCTACATCATTCTCTTGAGCCTCTGCATTACTCTCTTGAGCCCCTGCATCACTCTTTTAAGCCTCTGCATCTCTCTCTTCAGCCTCTGCATCACTCTCTGGAGCCTCTGCATCCCTCTGTGGAGCCTCAGCATCCCTCTCTTGAGCCTCTGCTTCCCTCTCTTAAGCCTCTGCATCACTCTCTTTAGCCTTTGCATCCCTCTCTTTAGCCTCTGCATCACTCTCTTGAGCCTCTGCATCCCTCTCTTGAACTTCTGCATCCCTCTCATGAGCCTCTGCATCCCTCTCTTGAGCCTCTGCATCACTCTCAAGAGCCTCTGCATCCCTCTCTTGTGTCTCTTCATCCCTCACTTGAGCCTCTGCATCCCTCTCTTGAGCCTTAGCATCCCTCCCTTGAGCCTCTGCATCCCTTTCTTGAGCCTCTGCATCCGTCTCTTAAGCCTCTGCATCAAACTCCTAAACCTCTGCATCACTCCCGTAAACCTCTGAATCATTCTCTTGAGCCTCTCCATCCCTCTCCTGAGCCTCTGCATCACTCTCTTAAGTCTCAGCATCACTCTCGTAAGCCTCTGCATCACTCTCTTAAGCCTCTGCATCACTCCCGTAAACCTCTGAATCACTCTCTTGAGCCTCTCCATTACTCTCTTGTAATACATCTCATCATCATCACATCACTCTCTCATCACTCTCTTGAGCCTCTAGATCCCTGTATTGAGCCTCTGCATCACTCTCCTGAGCCTCTGCGTCACCCTCTTAAGCCTCTGCATCCCTCTTTTGAGCCTCTGCATCACTTTCTTAAGCCTCTGCATCCCTTTCATGAGCCTTTGCATCTCTCTCTTGAACACCTGCATCCCTATATGAGCCTCTGCATCCCGATCTTGAGCCTCTGCATCACTCTCTTCAGCCTCTGAATTCCTCTCTTCAGCCTCTGCATCGCTCTCTTAAGCTTCTGCATCCCTCTCTTGTGCCTCTGCATCCATCACCTGACCCTCTGCATCCCTCTCTTGAGCCTCTGTATCCCTCTATTGAGACTCTGCATCACCCCTTTAAGCCTCTGCATCCCTCTTTTGAGCCTCTGCATCACTTTCTTAGGCCTCTGCATCACTCTTTTAAGCCTCTGCCTCATTCTCGTAAGCCTCTGAATCACTCTCTTCAGAGGCTCAAGAGAGTGATGCAGAGGCCCAAGAGAGTGATGCAGAGGATCAAGAGAATGATGCAGAGGCTCGAGAAAGTGATGCAGAGGCTGAAGAGAGTGTTGCAGAGGCTTAGGAGAGGGATGCAAAGGCTCAAGAGAGTGATGCCGAGGCTCAAGAGAGTGATTCAGAGGCTTACGAGTGATGCAGAGGCTTAAGAGAGGGATGCAGAGGCTCAAGAGAGGGATTCAAAGGCTCAAGAGAGGGATGCAGAGGCTCAAGAGAGTGATTCAGAGGCTCAAGAGAGTGATTCAGAGGCTCAAGAGAGGGATGCAGAGACTCAAGAGAGTGATTCAGAGGCTCAAGAGAGGGATGCAGAGGCTCAAGAGAGTGATTCAAAGGCTCAAGAGAGGGATGCAGAGGCTCAAGAGAGTGATTCAGAGGCTCAAGAGAGTGTTTCAGAGGCTCAAGAGAGGGATGCAGAGGCTCAAGAGAGTGATTCAGAGGCTCAAGAGACGGATGCAGAGGCTCAAGAGAGTGATTCAGAGGCTCAAGAGAGTGATTCAGAGGCTCAAGAGAGGGATGCAGAGACTCAAGAGAGTGATTCAGAGGCTCAAGAGAGGGATGCAGAGACTCAAGAGAGTGATTCAGAGGCTCAAGAGAGGGATGCAGAGGCTCAAGAGAGTGATTCAAAGGCTCAAGAGAGTGTTTCAGAGGCTCAAGAGAGGGATGCAGAGGCTCAAGAGAGTGATTCAGAGGCTAAACAGAGGGATGCAGAGGCTCAAGAGAGTGATTCAGAGGCTCAAGAGAGGGATGCAGAGGCTCAAGAGAGTTATCTCGTTAAAATACTGAGTAAGATATTGAAATTTTTTATATTACCGTTTATATTACCGATGGAAGATGTACACGTAAAACCGCTCTAAGAACAGAACTTCTCCCCTTTTCAATATCTTACCCAGTATTTTAACGAGAAACAAATATATGATTGAAAATAAAGTATTTAAAGTTATTTTCTGATCAATTATGTGTTTGCATAATTTTTATCGTATATATAATGAATTAATAACAATAAACTGAAAATTCACAAAAACGTGGAAAAACGGCCTAATTCGATGATATTTTGTTTAAGTCACATAAAGGAAAAGGGGATGATAAAGGTCAAAATATTGCTAAATTCGATGATTTTTAGTACAAAACAAAATGCAAGAAAACTTGCTTAAAAATGCAAAATTTGCGAAATTTTGAGATATGAAGGCCAAATCACATATCGTGAGAAAACATGAGGTAGTATTGAAATATTGGTAAAAACGAATATATATACGTAAAATCACACTACATGAATAACGTGAAAAAAGTCACTATATTACCATATTTGAGGATTTTAACTTCAAATCATAGAGCGAGGTTTCTATTATTTAGATCCAAGAAAAGACATATGACAATGTTGTTTCAAACACAAATGATAAAAATCAATGTGGTTTCATTAGAATTAACTAAAATGTTCCTGATTTTCCGGTTATATTACCGATTGAAGATGTACACGTAAAACCGCTCTAATCCGGCTGAAACGTCGATATATGCAATTAAAACAGAACTTCTCCCCTTTTTAATATCTTACTCAGTATTTTAACGAGAAACAAATAGTTGATTGGAAATGAAGTGTTAAGGTTAATTTCTAATCAATTATGTGTTTGCATCATTTTAATCGTATATTTAAGTAATTAATAGCAATAAACTGAAAATTCACAAAAACGTGGAAAAACAGCAAAATATTGTCTAATTCGATGATATTTTGTTTATATCACATAAAAGAAAAGAGGATGATAAACGTCAAAATATTGCTGAATTCGATGATTTTTAGTACGAAACAAAATGCAAGAAAACTTGCTTAAAATGCAATATTATTCGAAAATTTGAGATATGAAGGCCAAATCACATATCGTGATACTACATGAAATTGTATCGAAATATTGGTAAAATGAATATATTTACGTAATATCAAACTACATGAAAAACGTGAAAAAAGTCATTATTATACCAAATTTGAGGATTTTAACTTCGAATCATACAACGACGTTTCGTATTTTTTAGACCCTAGAAAAGACGTATAAAGAGGTTGCTTCCAATACAAATGACAAAAATCAATGTGTTTTCATTAAAATAAACTAAAATGTTCCTGAATTTCGGTTTATATTACCGATGTAAGATGTACACGTAAAACCGTTCTAATCCGGCTGAAACGTCGATATATGCAATAAAAACAGAACTTCTCCCCTTTTCAATATCTTACTCAGTATTTTAACGAGAAACAAATAGATGATTGAAAATGAAGTATTTAAGGATATTTTCTGATCAATTAGGTGTTTGCATAATTTTTCTCGTATATTTAATGAAATAATAACAATAAACTGAAAATTCACAAAAACGTGAACAAAAGGCAAAATATTGCCTAATTCGATGATATTTTGTTTAAATCACATAACGGAAAAGGAGATGATAAAGGTCAAAATATTGCTAAATTCGATGATTTTTAGTACAAAAGAAAATGCAAGAAAACTTGCTTAAAAATGCAAAATTTGCGAAATTCTGAGATTTGAAGGGCAAATCACATATCGTGAGAAAACATGAAGTAGTATCGAAATATTGGTAAAAACGAATATATATACGTAAAATCACACTACGTGAATAACGTGAAAAAAGTCACTATATTATCATATTTGAGGATTCTACCTTCAAATCATAGAGCGAGGTTTCGTATTATTTAGATCAGAGAAAAGACATATGACAATGTTGTTTCCAATACAAATGATAAAAATCAATGTGTTTCATTAGAATTAACTAAAATGTTCTTGATTTTCCGTTTATATTACCGATGGAAGATGTACACGTAAAACCGCTCTAATCTGGCTGAAACGTCGATATATGCAATAAAAACAGAACTTCTCCCCTTTCCAATATTTTACTCAGTATTTCAACGAGAAACAAATAGTTGATTGAAAATGAAGTGTTTAAGGTTAATTTCTAATCAATTATGTGTTTGCATCATTTTTATCGTATATTTAATGAATTATTAGCAATAAACTGAAAATTCACAAAAACGTGGAAAAACGGCAAAATATTGCCTAATTCGATGATATTTTGTTTAAATCACATAACGGAAAAGGATATGATAAAGGTCAAAATATTGCTGAATTCGATGATTTTTAGTACGAAACAAAATGCAAGAAAACGCTTAAAAATGCAAAATTTGCGAAAATCTGAGATATGAAGGCCAAATCACATATCGTGATACTACATGAAATAGTATCGAAATATTGGTAAAAATGAATATATTTAGGTAATATCAAACTACATGAAAAACGTGAAAAAAGTCATTATTATACCAAATTTGAGGATTTTAACTTTGAATCATAGAGCGACGTTTCGTATTTTGTAGACCCTAGAAAAGACGTATAAAGATGTTGCTTCCAATACAAATGATAAAAATCAATGTGTTTTCATTAAAATTAACTAAAATGTTCCTGATTTTCGGTTTATATTACCGATGGAAGATGTACACGTAAAACCGTTCTAATCCGGCTGAAACGTTGATATATGCAATAAAAACAGAACTTCTCCCCTTTTCAATATCTTACTCAGTATTTTAACGAGAAACAAAAAGATGATTGAAAATGAAGTATTTAAGGTTACTTTTTGATCAATTATGTGTTTCCATAATTTTTATCGTATATATAATGAATTAATAACAATAAACTGATAATTCACAAAAACGTGGAAAAACATCCTAATTCGATGATATTTTGTTTAAATCACATTAAGGAAAAGGGGATGATAAAGGTCAAAATATTGTTAAATTTGATGATTTTTAGTACAAAACAAAATGCAAGAAAACTTGCCTAAAAATGCAAAATTTGCAAAATTCTGAGATTTGAAGGCCAAATCACATATCGTGAGAAAACATGGAGTAGTATCGAAATATTGGTAAAAACGAATATATATACGTAAAATCACACTACGTGAATAACGTGAAAAAAGTCACTATATTACCATATTTGAGGATTTTAACTTCAAATCATAGAGCGAGGTTTCGTATTATATAGATCCAAGAAAAGACATATGACAATGTTGTTTCCAATACAAATGATAAAAATCAATGTGTTTCATTAGAATTAACTAAAATGTTCATGATTTTCCGTTTATATTACCGATGAAAGATGTACACGTAAAACCGCTCTAATCCGGCTGAAACGTCGATATATGCAATAAAAACAGAACTTCTCCCCTTTTTAATATCTTACTCAATATTTTAACGTGAAACAAATAGGTGATTGAAAATGAAGTGTTTAAGGTTAATTTCTAATCAATTATGTGTTTGCATCATTTTAATCGTATATTTAATGAATTAATAACAATAAACAGAAAATTCACAAAAACGTGGAAAAACAGCAAAATATTGCCTAATTCGATGATATTTTGTTTATATCACATAAAGGAAAAGGGGATGATAAACGTCAAAATATTGCTGAATTCGATGATTTTTAGTACGAAACAAAATGCAAGAAAGCTTGCTTAAAATGCAATATTATGCGAAAATCTGAGATTTGAAGGCCAAATCACATATCGTAATACTACATGAAATAGTATCGAAATATTGGTAAAAATGAATATATTTACGTAATATCAAACTACATGAAAAACGTGAAAAAAGTGATGATGATTGAAATGATGATTGATGATGATTGAAAATGAAGTATTTAAGGTTATTTTTTGATCAATTATGTGTTTCCATAATTTTTGTTTTGAATTTGGGATGATTGGGATATTTTGAAAACTGCAAGGAAAGGGTTTGAGCAAAATGTGACCTATCGCCGCTCACAGTAATTGACATATTATCGGTATAAAAAGTCGAAATTTCAAACTGCGGATATGTGCAGAGAGCCACAATTTGGCTCAAAAATTTGGCTCAAGGGTCGAATTTGGGATGTTTGGGATATTTTGAAAAGTGCAGTTGGGGGGGGGGGGGATTGGGCAAAATGTGACCCATCGCTGCTCTCAGTAATTAACATATTTTCGGTATAAAATATCGTAATTTCAACCTGCAAATATGTGCAAAGAGCCAGAATTTGGCTCCAAAATATGGCTCAAGGGTCGAATTAGGGATGCTTGGGATATTTTGAAAACTGCAGGGAGGGTTTGGGCAAAATGTGACCCATCGCCGCTCTAAGTAATTGGCATTTTTTCGGTATAAAAAGTCGTAATTTCAAACAGCGAATAAGCGCAGAAAGACAGAATTTGCCTCCAAAATATAGCTCAAAGGTCGAATTTGGCATGTTTGGGATATTTTGCAAACTGCAGGCGGGTTTGGGCAAAATATGACCCATCGCCGCTCTCAGTAATTGGCATATTTTCAAGCGTCAAATTTTGTATGTTTGGGATAAAAAGTCGTAATTTCAAACTGCGAATACGTGCAGAGAGCCCGAATTTGACTTCAAAATATGGCTCAAGCGTCGAATATGGGATGATTGGGATATTTTGAAAACTGCAGGGGGGGTTGGGCAAAATGTGACCCATCGCTGCTCTCAGTAATTAACATATTTTCGGTATAAAATGTCGTAATTTCAACCTGCGAATATGTGCAGAGCCAGAATTGGGCTCCAAAATATGGCTCAAGGGTCGAATTAGGGATGCTTCGGATATTTTGAAAACTGCAGGAAGGGTTTGGGAAAAATGTGACCCATCGCCGCTCTCAGTAATTGGCATTTTTTGGTATAAAAAGACGTAATTTCAGACTGCGAACACGTGCAGAGAGCCCGAATTTTGCTCCAAAATATGGCTCAAGCGTCGAATTTGGAATGTTTGGGATATTTTGAAAACTGCAGGGAGAGTTTGGGCAAAATGTGATCTCTCGCCGTTTTCAGTAATAGTCATGTTTTCGATACAAAAAGTCGTAATTTCAAACTGCGAATACGCGCAGAAAGCCAGATTTTGGCTCCAAAATTTGGCTCAAAGGTCGAATTTAGGATGTTTGGGATATTTTGCAAACTGCCGAGGGGGGGGGGGCAAAATGTGACCCATCGCTGCTTTCAGTAATTGGCATATTTTCCAGCATCAAATTTGGGATGTTTGGGATGAAAAGTCGTAATTTCATACTGCGAATACGTGCAGAGACCCAGAATTTATCTCCAAAATAATTCTCAAGGTTCGAATTTGGGATGTTAGGGATATTTTGAAAATTGCAGGGAAGGTTTGGGAAAAATGTGATCCATCGCCGCTCTCATTAATTGACATATTTTCGGTATAAAAGTTCGTAATTTCAAACTGCGAATACTTGGAGAGCCAGAATTTGGCTCCAAAATATGGCTCAAGCGTCGAATTTGGGATGTTTGCTATATTTTTAAAACTGCAGGGAGGGTTTGGGCAAAATGTGATCCATCGTTGCTCTCGGTAAATGGAATTTTCGGTATAAAAAGTCGTAATTTCAAACTGCGAATACGTGCAGAGAGCCCGAATTTGGCTTCAAAAATGGCTCAGTCGTCGAATTTGGGATATTTGGGATATTTTGAAAACAGCAGGAGGGGGGTGGGTTCTGGCAATATGTGACCTATCGCTGCTCTCAGTTATTGACATATTTTCGGTATAAAATGTCGTAATATCAAACTGTGAATATGTGCAGAGAGCCAGAATTTGGCTGCAATATATGGCTCAAGGGTCGAATTTGGGATGTTTGGGATAATTTGAAAAGTGCAGAGAGGTTTTCGTCAAAATGTGACCCATCGCTGCTTTCATTAATTGGCATATTTTTGGTATAAAAAGTCGTAATTTCCAACGGCGAATACATGCAGAAAGCCAAAATTTGGCTCCAAAATATGGCTCAAGGGTCGAATTTGGGATGTTTGGGATATTTTGAAAACTGCAGGGAGGGCTTGGGCAAAATGTAATCCATCGCAGCACTCAGTAATTGGCATATTTTCGGTATAAAATTTTATAATTTCAATCTGCTAATACGTGCAGAGCGCATGAATTTGGCTCCAAAATATGGCTCTAGCGTCGAATTTGGGATGTTTTGGATCTATTAAAATCTGCAGGGAGGGTTTAGGCAAAATGTGATCCATTGCCGCTTTCAGTCATTGTCATATTTTCGTTATAAAATGTCGTAATTTCAAACAGCGAATACCTGCAGACAGCCAGAATTTGGCTCCAAAATATAGCTCATGGGTCGAATTTGGGATGTTTGTGATATTTTGCAAACTGCCGGGGGGGATTGGGCAAAATGTGACCCATCGCTGCTTTCAGTAATTGGCTTATTTTCAAGCGTCAAATTTGGAATGTTTGGGATAAAAAGTCGTAATTTCAAACTGCGAATACGTGCAGAGAGCCAGAATTTAGCTCCAAAATAATTCTCAAGGTTCGAATTTGGGATGTTTGGGATATTTTGAAAATTGCAGGGAAGGTTTAGGCAAAATGTGATCCATCGCCGCTCTCAGTAATTGGCATATTTTCGGTATAAATGTTCGTAGTTTCAAATTGCGAATACATGCAGAGATCCAGAATTTGGCTCCAAAATATGGCTCAAGCGTCAAATTTGGGATGTTTGCTATATTTTGAAAACTGCAGGGAGGGTTTGGGCAAAATGTGATTTATCGTTGCTCTCGGTAAATGGCATATTTTCGGTATAAAGAGACGTAATTTCAAACTGCGAATACGTGCAGAGAGCCCGAATTTGGCTTCAAAAATGGCTCAGGCGTCGAATTTGGGATATTTGGGATATTTTGAAAACTGCAGAGAGGGAGGGGGGGCTTTCTGGCCATATGTGACCTATCGCTGCTCTCAGTAATTGACATATTTTCGGTATAAAAATTCGTAATTTCAAACTGCGAATATGTGCAGAGAGCCAGAATTTGGCTCCAAAATATGGCTGAAGGGTCGAATTTGGGATTTTTGGGATAATTTGAAAACTGCAGAGAGGGTTTTGTCAAAATGTGACCCCTCGCTGTTTTAAATAATTGGCATATTTTTGGTATAAAAAGTCGTAATTTCAAACGGCGAATACATGCAGAGAGCCAAAATATGGCTCCAAAATATGGCTCAAGGGTCGAATTTGGGATTTTTGGGATATTTTGAAAACTGCAGGGAGGGCTTGGGCAAAATGTAATCCATCGCCGCACTCAGTAATTGGCATATTTTCGGTATAAAATTGTATAATTTCAATCTGCTAATGCGTGCAGAGAGCATGAATTTGGCTCCAAAATATGGCTCTAGCGTCGAATTTGGGATGTTTGGGATATATTAAAAACTGCGGGGAGGGTTTAGGCAAAATGTGATCCATTGCCGTTTTCAGTAATTGTCATGTTTTCGTTATAAAATGTCGAAATTTCAAACACCGAATACGTGCAGACAGCCAGAATTTGGCTCCAAAATATAGCTCATGGGTCGAATTTGATATGTTTGGGATATTTTGCAAACTGCCGGGGGGTTTGGGCAAAATGTGACCCATCGCTGCTTTCAGTAATTGGCTTATTTTCAAGCGTCATATTTGGAATGTTTGGGATAAATGTCGTAATTTCAAAATGCGAATACGTGCAGAAAGCCAGAATATAGCTCCAAAATAATTCTCACGGTTCGAATTTGGGATGTTTTGGATATTTTGAAAATTGCAGGGAAGGTTTGGGCAAAATGTGATCCATCGCCGCTCTCAGTATTTGGCATATTTTCGGTATAAAAGTTCGTAATTTCAAAATGCGAATACATGCAGAGAGCCAGAATTTGGCTCCAAAATATGGCTCAAGCGTCAAATTTGGAATGTTTGCTATATTTTGAAAACTGCAGGGAGGGTTTGGGCAAAATGTGACCCATCGCTGCTTTCAGTAATTGGCTGATTTTCAAGCGTCAAATTTGGAATGTTTAGGATAAAAAGTCGTTATTTCAAAATGAGAATACGTGCAGAGAGCCAGAATATAGCTCCAAAATAATTTTCAAGGGTCGAATTTGGGATGTTTGGGATATTTTGAAAACTACAGGGATGTTTTGGGCAAAATGTGATCCATCGCTGTTCTCAGTAATTGGCATATTTTCAGTATAAAATGTCGTAATTTCAAACTGCGAATACATGTAGAGAGCCAGAATTTAGCTCCAAAATAATTCTCAAGGGTCGAATTTGGGATGTTTGGGATATTTTGAAAACTACAGGGATGGTTTTTGCAAAATGTGATATATCGCCGCTCACAGTAATTGGCATATTTTCAGTATAAAAAGGCGTAATTTCAAACTGCGAATACGTGCAGAGCGCTAGAATTTGGCTCCAAAATATGGCTCAAGCATTGAATTTGGGATGTTTGGGATATTTTTGAAACTGCAGGGAGGGTTTGGACATAATGTGATCCATCGCCGTTTTCAGTAATTGGAATATTTTCGGTATAAAAAGTCGTAATTTCAAACTGCGAATAAGTGCAGAGAGCCAAAATTTGGCTTCAAAAATGGCTCAGTCGTCGAATTTGGGATATTTGGGATAGTTTGAAAACTGCAGGGGGGGGGGGGTTCTGGCAATATGTGACCTATCGCTGCTCTCAGGTATTGCCATATTTTCGGTATAAAATATCGTAATTTCAAACTGCGAATATGTGCAGAGAGCCAGAATTTGGCTCCAAAATATAGCTCAAGGGTCGAATTAGGGATGTTTGGGATAATTTGAAAACTGCAGAGAGGGTTTCGTCAAAATGTGACCCATCGCTGCTTTCAATAATTGGCATATTTTTGGTATAAAAAGTCGTAATTTCATACGGCAAATACATGCAGAAAGCCAAAATTTGGCTCCAAAATATGTCTCAAGGGTCGAATTTGGGATGTTTGGGATATTTTGAAAACTGCAGGGAGGGCTTGGGCAAAATGTAATCCATCGCCGCACTCAGTAATTGGCATATTTTCGGTATAAAATTGTATAATTTCAATCTGCTAATGCGTGCAGAGAGCATGAATTTGGCTCTAAAATATGGCTCTAGCGTCGAATTTGGGATGTTTGGGATATATTAAAAACTGCGGGGAGGGTTTAGGCAAAATGTGATCCATTGCCGTTTTCAGTAATTGTCATGTTTTCGTTATAAAATGTCGTAATTTCAAACAGCGAATACGTGCAGACAGCCAGAATTTGGATCCAAAATATAGCTCATAGGTCGAATTTGGGATGTTTGGGATAAAAAGTCGTAATTTCAAACTGCGAATACGTGCAGAGAGCCAGAATTTAGCTCCAAAATAATTCTCAAGGGTCGAATTTGGGAAGTTTGTGATATTATAAAAACTACAGGGATGGTTTTTGCAAAATGTGATCCATCGCCGCTCACAGTAATTGGCATATTTTCAGTATAAAAAGTCGTAATTTCAAACTGCGAATGCGTGCAGAGAGCTAGAATTTGGCTCCAAAATATGGCTCAAGCATTGAATTTGGGATGTTTGGGATATTTTGGAAACTGCAGGGAGGGTTTGGACATAATGTGATCCATCGCCGTTTTCAGTAATTGGAATATTTTCGGTATAAAAAGTCGAAATTTCAAACTGCGAATAAGTGCAGAGAGCCAGAATTTGGCTTCAAAAATGGCTCAGGCGTCGAATTTGGGATATTTGGGATATTTTGAAAACTGCAGAGGGGGGGGGTTCTGGCAATATGTGAACTATCGCTGCTCTCAGTTATTGACATATTTTTGGTATAAAATGTCGTAATTTCAAACTGCGAATACGTGCAGAGAGCTAGAATTTGGCTCCAAAATATGGCTCATGCGTTGAATTTGGGATGTTTGCTATATTTTGAAAATTGCAGGGTGGGTTTGGGCAAAATGTGACCTATTGCTGCTCTCAGTAATTGACATATTTTCGGTATAAAATGTCGTAATTTCAAACTGCGAATATGTGCAGAGAGCCAGAATTTGGCTCCAAAATATGGCTCAAGGGTCGAATTTGGGATGCTTGGGATAATTTGAAAACTGCAGAGAGGGTTTGGGCAAAATGTGATCCATCGCCGTTTTCAGTAATTGGCATATTTTCGGTATAAAAGTCGTAATTTCAAACTGGGAATACATGCAGAGAGCCAGAATTTAGCTCCAAAATAATTCTCAAGGTTTGAATTAGGGATGTTTAAGATATTTTGAAAATTGCAGGGAAGGTTTGGGCAAAATGTGATCCATCGCTGCTCTCAGTAATTGGCATAATTTCGGTATAAAAAGTCGTAATTTGAAACTGCGAATACGTGCAGAGAGCCCGAATTTGGTTTCAAAATATGGCTCAAGCGTCGAATTTGGGATGTTTGGGATATTTTGAAAACTGCAGGGGGGGGGGGGGTTCTGCAATATGAGACCTATCGCTGCTCTCAGTTATTGACATATTTTCGGTATAAAATGTCGGAATTTCAAACTGCGAATATGTGCAGAGAGCCAGAATTTGGCTCCAAAATATGGCTCAAGGGTCGAATTTGGGATGTTTGAGATAATTTCAAAACTGCAGAGAGGGTTTCGTCAAAATGTGACCCATCGCTGCTTTCAATAATTGACATATTTTTGGTATAAAAAGTCGTAATTTCAAACGGCGAATACATGCAGAAAGCCAAAATTTGGCTCCAAAATATGGCTCAAGGGTCGAATTTTGGATGTTTGGGATATTTTGAAAACTGCAGGGAGGGCTTGGGCAAAATGTAATCTATCGCTGCACTCAGTAATTGGCATATTTTCGGTTTAAAATGTCATAATTTCAATCTGCAAATATGTGCAGAGAGCCCGAATTTGGCTCCAAAATATGGCTCTAGCGTCGAATTTGGGATGTTTGGGATATATAAAAAACTGCAGGGAGGGTTTAGGCCAAATGTGATCCATTGCCGCTTTCAGTAATTGTCATGTTTTCGTTATAAAATGTCGTAATTTCAAACAGCGAATACGTGCAGAGAGCCAGAATTTGGCTCCAAAATATAGCTCATGGGTCAAATTTGGGATGTTTGGGATATTTTGCAAACTGCCGGGGGGGTTTGGGCAAAATGTGACCCATCGCTGCTTTCAGTAATTGGCTTATTTTCAAGCGTCAACTTTGGAATGTTTTGGATAAAAAGTCGTAATTTCAAAATGCGAATACGTGCAGAGAGCCAGAATATAGCTCCAAAATAATTCTCAAAGGTCGAATTTGGGATGTTTGGGATATTTTGAAAACTACAGCGATGGTTTGGGCAAAATGTGATCTATCGCCGCTCTCAGTAATTGGCATATTTTCAGTATAAAAAGTCGTAATTTCAAACTGCGAATACGTGCAGAGAGCTAGAATTTTGGCTCCAAAATATGGCTCAAGCGTTGAATTTGGGATGTTTGGGATATTTTGGAAACTGGAGGGAGGGTTTGGACAAAATGTGATCCATCGCCGTTTTCAGTAATTGGAATATTTACGGTATAAAAAGTCGTAATTTCAAACTGGTAATACATGCAGAGAGCCAGAATTTGGCTCCAAAATATGGCTCAAGCGTCGAATTTGGGATGTTTGCTATACTTTGAAAACTGCAGGGAGGGTTTGGGCAAAATGTGATCCATCGTCGCTCTCAGTAAATGGCATATTTTCGGTATAAAAAGACGTTATTTCAAGCAGCGAATACGTGCAGAGAGCCCGAATTTGGCTTCAATATATGTCTCAAGCGTCGAATTTGGGATGTTTGGGATATTTTGAAAACTGCAGGGGGGGGCGGGTTTGGGCGAAATGTGACCCATCGATGCTTTCAGTAATTGACATATGTTTGGTATAAAATGTCGTAATTTCAACCTGCGAATATGTGCAGAAAGCCATAATTTGGCTCCAAAAATATGGCTCAAGGGTCGAATTTGGGATGCCTGGGATTTTTTGAAAACTGAATGGTGGGTTTGGGCAAAATGTGATCTATCGTCGCTTTCAGTAATTGGCATACTTTCGGTATAAAAACTCGTTTTTCAAACTGCGAATACGTGCAGAAAGCCAGAATTCAGCTAGAAAATATAGCTCAAGGGTCGAATTTGGGATGTTTGGGATATTTTGAAAAGTGCAGTTGGGGGGGGGGGATTGGGCAAAATATGACCCATCGCTGCTCTCAGTAATTTGCATATTTTCGGTATAAAATATCGTAATTTCAACCTGCAAATATGTGCAAAGAGCCAGAATTTGGCTCCAAAAAATGGCTCAAAGGTCGAATTAGGGTTGCTTGGGATATTTTGAAAACGGCAGGGAGGGTTTGGGCAAAATGTGACCCATCGCCGCTCTAAGTAATTGGCATTTTTTCGGTAAAAAAAGTCGTAATTTCAAACAGCGAATAAGCGGAGAAAGCCAGAATTTGCCTCCAAATTATAGCTCAAAGGTCGAATTTGGCATGTTTGGGACATTTTGCAAACTGCAGGCGGGTTTGGGCAAAATATGACCCATCGCCGCTCTCAGTAATTAGCATATTTTCAAGCGTCAAATTTTGGATGTTTGGGATAAAAAGTCGCAATTTCAAACTGCTAATACGTGCAGAGAGCCAAAATTTGGCTCCAAAACAATTCTCTATGGTCGAATTTGGGATGATTGGGATATTTTGAAAACTGCAAGGAAGGGGTTTGGGCAAAATGTGACCTATCGCCGCTCACAGTAATGGACATATTATCGGTATAAAAAGTCGTAATTTCAAACTGCGAATATGTGCAGAGAGCCATAATTTGGCTCAAAAACTTGGCTCAAGGGTTGAATTTGGGATGTTTGGGATATTTTGAAAACTGCAAGGGGGGTTTGGGAGAAATGTGATCCATCGCCGTTTTCAGTAATTGTCATGTTTTCGGTATAAAAAGTCGTAATTTCACACTGCGAATACGCGCAGAAAGCCAGATTTTGGCTCCAAAATATGGCTCAAAGGTCGAATTTGGGATGTTTGAGATATTTTGCAAACTGCTGGGGGGGGGGGTCAAAATGTGACCCATCGCTGCTTTCAGTAATTGGCATATTTTCCAGCATCAAATTTGGGATGTTTGGGATGAAAAGTCGTAATTTCAAACTGCGAATAGGTGCAGAGCCAGAATTTGGTTCCAAAATATGGCTCAAGGGTCGAATTTGGGATGTTTGGGATAATTTGAAAACAGCAGAGAGGGTTTCGTCAAAATGTCACCCATCGCTGCTTTCAATAATTGGCATATTTTTGGTATGAAAAGTCGGAATTTCAAACTGGCGAATTCATGCAGAAAGCCAAAATTTGGCTCCAAAATATGGCTCAAGAGTCGAATTTGGGATGTTTGGGATATTTTGAAAACTGCATGGAGGGCTTGGGCAAAATGTTATCCATCGCCGCTCTCAGTAATTTGCATATTTTCGGTATACAAGTTCGTAGTTTCAAATTATCCCAAACATCCCAAATTCGACCCTTGAGATATATTTTGGAGCCAAATTCTGGCTCTCTGCACATATTCGCAGTTTGAAATAAACGACATTTTATACCGAAAATATGTCAATAACTGAGAGCAGCGATAGGTCACATATTGCCAGAAACCCCCCCCCCCCCTTGCAGTTTTCAAAATATCCCAAATATCCCAAATTCGACGCCTGAGCCATTTTTGAAGCCAAATTCGGGCAAAATGTGAACCATCGCTGCTCTCAGTAATTGGCTTATTTTCAAGCGTCAAATTTGGAATGTTTGGGATAAAAAGTCCTAATTTCAAAATGCGAATACGTGCAGAGAGCCAGAATATAGCTCCAAAATAATTCTCAAGGGTCGAATTTGGGATGTTTGGGATATTTTGAAAACTACAGGGATGGTTTTTGCAAAATGTGATCCATCGCCGCTCACAGTAATTGGCATATTTTCAGTATAAAAAGTCGTAAATTCAAACTGCGAATACGTGCAGAGCGCTAGAATTTGGCTCCAAAATATGGCTCAAGCATTGAATTTGGGATGTTTGGGATATTTTTGAAACTGCAGGGAGGGTTTTGACATAATGTGATCCATCGCCGTTTTCAGTAATTGGAATATTTTCGGTATAAAAAGTCGTAATTTCAAACTGCGAATAAGTGCAGAGAGCCAGAATTTGGCTTCAAAAATGGCTCAGTCGTCGAATTTGGGATATTTGGGATATTTTGAAAACTGCAGGGGGGGGGGTGGGTTCTGGCAATATGTGACCTATCGCTGCTCTCAGGTATTGACATATTTTCGGTATAAAATGTCGTAATTTCAAACTGCGAATATGTGCAGAGAGCCAGAATTTGGCTCCAAAATATGGCTCAAGGGTCGAATTTGGGATGTTTGCGATAATTTGAAAACTGCAGAGAGGGTTTCGTCAAAATAAGACCCATCGCTGCTTTCAATAATTGGCATATTTTTGGTATAAAAAGTCGTAATTTCATACGGCGAATACATGCAGAAAGCCAAAATTTGGTTCCAAAATATGTCTCAAGGGTCGAATTTGGGATGTTTAGGATATTTTGAAAACTGCAGGGAGGGCTTGGGCAAAATGTAATCCATCGCTGCACTCAGTAATTGGCATATTTTCGGTATAAAATTTTATAATTTCAATCTGCTAATGCGTGAAGAGAGCATGAATTTGGCTCCAAAATATGGCTCTAGCGTCGAATTTGGGATGTTTGGGATATATTAAAAACTGCCGGGAGGGTTTAGGCAAAATGTGATCCATTGCCGTTTTCAGTAATTGTCATGTTTTCGTTATAAAATGTCGTAATTTCAAACAGCGAATACGTGCAGACAGCCAGAATTTGGCTCCAAAATATAGCTCATGGGTCGAATTTGGGATGTTTGTGATATTTTGCAAACTGCCGGGGGATTTGGGCAAAATGTGACCCATCGCTGCTTTCAGTAATTGGCTTATTTTCAAGCGTCAAATTTGGAATGTTTGGGATAAAAAGTCGTAATTTCAAACTGCGAATACGTGCAGAGAGCCAGAATTTAGCTCCAAAATAATTCTCAAGGGTCGAATTTGGGATGTTTGGGAGAGTAGTAACAATAAACTGAAAATTCACATAAACGTGGAAAAACGGCCAAATATTGCCTAATTCGATGAAATTTTGTTTAAATCACATAAAGGAAAAGGAGATGATAAAGGTAAAAATATTGCTATATTCGATGATTTTTAGTACAAAACAAAATGCAAGAAAACTTGCTTAAAATGCAAAATTTATGAAATTCTGAGATATGAAGGCCAAATCACATATCGTGAGACTACTTGAAGTAGTATCGAAATATTGGTAAAAAACGAATACATATACGTAAAATCACACTACATGAATAACGCGAAAAAAGTCACTATATTACCATATTTGAGGATTTTAACTTCAAATCATAGAGCGAGGTTTCGTATTATTTAGATCCACGAAAAGACATATGACAATGTTGTTTCAAATTCAAATGATAAAAATCAATGTGTTTTCATTAAAATTAACTAAAATGTTCCTGATTTTCCGTTTATATTACCGATGGAAGATGTACACGTAAAACCGTTCTAATCCGGCTGAAACGTCGATATATGCAATAAAAACAGAACTTCTCCCCTTCTCAATATCTTACTCAGTATTTTAACGAGAAACAAATAGATGATTGAAAAGGAAGTATTTAAGGTTATTTTTTGATCAATTATGTGTTTTCATAATTTTTATCGTATATATAATGAAATAATAACAATAAACTGAAAATTCACAAAAACGTGGAAAAACGGCCTAATTCGATGATATTTTGTTTAAATCACATAAAGGAAAAGGGGATGATAAAGGTCAAAATATTGCTAAATTCGATGATTTTTAGTACAAAACAAAATGCAAGAAAACTTTCTTAAAAATGCAAAATTTGCGAAATTTTGAGATTTGAAGGCCAAATCACATATCGTGAGAAAACATGAAGTAATATCGAAATATTGGTAAAAACGAATATATATACGTAAAATCACACTCCATGAATAACGTGAAAAAAGTCACTATATTACCATATTTGAGGATTTTAACTTCAAATCATAGAGCGAGGTTTCGTATTATTTAGATCCAAGAAAAGACATATGACAATGTTGTTTTCAATACAAATGATAAAAATCAATGTGTTTCATTAGAATTAACTAAAATGTTCTTGATTTTCCGTTTATATTACCGATGGAAGATGTACACGTAAAACCGCTCTAATCCGGCTGAAACGTCGATAATTGCAATAAAAACAGAACTACTCCACTTTCCAATATCTTACTCAGTATTTTAACGAGAAACAAATAGTTGATTGAAAATGAAGTGTTTAAGGTTAATTTCTAATCAATTATGTGTTTGCATCATTTTTATCGTATATTTAATGAATTAATAGCAATAAACTGAAAATTCACAAAAACGTGGAAAAACAGCAAAAATATTGCCTAATTCGATGATATTTTGTTTATATCACATAAAGGAAAAGGGGATGATAAACGTCAAAATATTGCTGAATTCGATGATTTTTAGTACGAAACAAAATGCAAGAAAACTTGCTTAAAATGCAATATTATGCGAAAATCTGAGATTTGAAGGCCAAATCACATATCGTGAGAAAACATGAAGTAATATCGAAATATTGGTAAAAATGAATATATTTACGTAATATCAAACAGCAACACACTGGCAGAGGTCTCCAGCAACACACTGGCAGAGGTCTCCAGCAACACACTGGCAGGGGTCTCCAACAACACACTGGCAGAGGTCTCCAGCAACACACTGGCAGGGGTCTCCAGCAACACACTGGCAGAGGTCTCCAGCAACACACTGGCAGGGGTCTCCAGCAACACACTGGCAGGGGTCTCCAGCAACACACTGGCAGAGGTCTCCAGCAACACACTGGCAGAGGTCTCCAGCAACACACTGGCAGGGGTCTTCAGCAACACACTGGCAGAGGTCTCCAGCAACACACTGGCAGGGGTCTCCAGCAACACACTGGCAGGGGTTTCCAGCAACACACTGGCAGGGGTCTCCAGCAACACACTGGCAGGGGTCTCCAGCAACACACTGGCAGAGGTCTTCAGCAACACACTGGCAGGGGTCTCCAGCAACACACTGGCAGGGGTCTCCAGCAACACACTATCAGGGGTCTCCAGCAACACACTGGCAGAGGTTTCCAGCAACACACTGGCAGAGGTCTCCAGCAACACACTGGCAGAGGTATCCAGCAACACACTGGCAGGGGTCTCCAGCAACACACTGGCAGGGGTATCCAGCAACACACTGGCAGGGGTCTCCAGCAACACACTGGCAGAGGTCTTCAGCAACACACTGGCAGGGGTCTCCAGCAACACACTGGCAGGGGTCTCCAGCAACACACTGGCAGAGGTTTCCTGCAACACACTGGCAGAGGTCTCCAGCAACACACTGGCAGAGGTCTCCAGCAACACACTGGCAGGGGTCTCCAGCAACACACTGGCAGGGGTATCCAGCAACACACTGGCAGAGGTCTCCAGCAACACACTGGCAGGGGTCTCCAGCAACACACTGGCAGGGGTCTCCAGCAACACACTGGCAGGGGTCTCCAGCAACACACTGGCAGGGGTCTCCAGCAACACACTGGCAGAGGTCTTCAGCAACACACTGGCAGGGGTCTCCAGCAACACACTGGCAGGGGTCTCCAGCAACACACTGGCAGAGGTTTCCAGCAACACACTGGCAGAGGTCTCCAGCAACACACTGGCAGAGGTCTCCAGCAACACACTGGCAGGGGTATCCAGCAACACACTGGCAGGGGTCTCCAGCAACACACTGGCAGAGGTCTCCAGCAACACACTGGCAGGGGTCTCCAGCAACACACTGGCAGGGGTCTCCAGCAACACACTGGCAGGGGTCTCCAGCAACACACTGGCAGGGGTCTTTCACGCTTTACCCGACGCTTTATCCGACGTTTACCCGACGGTTTACCCGACGGTTTACCCTGACAGTTTACCCGACGTTTTATCCGACGTTTACCTGACGGTTTACCCGACGCTTTACTCTGACAGTTTACCCGACGGTTTACCCGACAGTTTACCCGACGGTTTACAATGACGGTTTACCCGACGTGTTTAGTTTACAGATTACACGTCAGTTATCACGAGAACAGATTTTCGACTATTTTATTTTATTTATTCGACGACTTACACGGCGGGTAAACCCGTCGGGTTTACCTGTCGGGTTTACCCGTTTTTACACGGGTAAAAAACGGGTAAAAATTACCCGACGATTTTCCCGACGATTTACCTGACGATTTATCCGACGATTTACCCGACGATTTACGATTCATTCGGCGATTTATTTATTCATTTTTATTTATTCATTTTTATTTATTTTATTTTTAGTTTTTAATTTTATATTTATTTTATAGACATTATATATATACATTACATTAGATATACAGATTACATTAGATATTACATTACATTAAATATTAGGTTAGAGACATTAGATATAGACATATTATTTATTTTATTAAATAGACATTACATATATATTACATTAGATATACAGATTACATTAGATATTACATTACATTAGATATACAGATTACATTAGATATTACATTACATTAGATATTAGGTTACAGACACTAGATATAGACATATTATTTATTTTATTATATAGACATTACATATATATTACATTAGATATTACATTACATTACACTACATTACATTACATATTACATTAGATATTATATTACATATATATTACATTAGATATTACATTACATTACATATTACATTACATTACATTACATTACATATTACATTACATTACATTACATATTACATTACATTACATTATATTACATTACATTACATTATATTACATTACATTACATATTACATTACATTACATATTACATTACATTACATTACATATTACATTACATTACATTACATATTACATTACATTACATATTACATTACATTACATATTACATTACATTACATATTACATTACATTACATTACATTACATATAACATTACATTGCATATTACATTACATTACATATTACATTACATTACATATTACATTACATTACATCACATATTACATTACATTACATTACATATTACATTACATTTACATTACATATTACATTAGATATATTAGATAATGATTACAGACATTAGATATAGACATATTATTTATTTTATTATATAGACACGACCTGACCCGACACGACCTGACCCGACACGACCTGACCTCGCCTTACCTAATCTAACTCGGGTCCAGGTGTGGGTCCGTGGGCCCCCGGACTTCCACCCTTCCCCACATCCCAGGGTCAGGTCAGGTCAGGTCAAGTTTTAGCTACCCAGAGACCTCACAGTCGAGATAGACGGACGCAGCTACAGGACGGGACACACAAATCTGTGCCCTGTAGTTACACCGTTTTGACAGACTCGAACACACGTCAGTTCTCATGAGAACAGATTCCCATCCGACTAGGCCATTCTGGGGTCGCCAAGTTTTCCAAAGCTGGTTCTTATATTTATATTGAGTAATTTGGTAACATGTCGTCGGCGGTTTAATGCTCCAATATTCCAGCTGAACAAAATATATATTTGGCTGCAACAGTTAACTTTGATACGTTTGAGTAAATAATATCTGTAATTATTGTATTTGGGCGTAATAAACAGGGTAAAGCTCCGACGTAAATTTGCCTGGCGTGGATGGGTTTTTGTTTGGGCTATTTGGGGAGGAGGAGGAGGATGACGTCTTGACTGGAAGCTGAAGGGGGAGTGTGAAGCCCAGAAGGAGACGAACACGTTGATAACTTAGACAATATTGAGGGCATTTTTCGACATTTAAATTAATATACACGGAAGTAAAATTTAAAGAGAGAGACTCAAGTGTTTTTTTGTCTCATGAAGGTTAATAATTTACTAACTTTTATGGTACTGAAAGGGACTATTTTCACTTTATGAGAGAAGTTGTAGGAATTGTGGTAAGCTATTAGTTAGAAAAAAAGGGCAATCAACATTGTAAGAGTTTTTTCTCCTTATCTGCAGAGTAGGAGTGAGGACAGCTAATTTATACAAACAGGCTGTTGCCGTTCTCTCGCTGTCTCTCTCTCTGATCTTCCTCTGATCTTCCTCTCTTCTGTTCTCTTTCTGACTTTGTATGTTATGCCTGTTTCTTTCTCTGTATTTCTGCCTCTCTCGCTCTCCCATGATACCAGTTCACAACATGCTGACTAACTCCTGGCTACCAATTTACTGCTAGGTGAACAGATGCATTTAATGAGAGGAAATGTGCCCAAACCTTTTAGGCGTGAACGGCTTAGTAGGTCCAATTACTACCCTACCCCACGATACAACCCCACAACATGCTGACTAAGTACTGGGTTCATATTTACTGCTAGGTGAACAGATGCATTAGGTGAGAGGAAATGTGCCCAAGCCATTTCTGCAGCCACTGGTAATCGAACCTAGAATTCCGGATTTTGAGTCAACAATGAACACGTAAAACTTTCATATTTGCCTCAGTTTGAGTATATGTGTGCTTATGTGGCTTACTCTCTCTGTCTCCATGTCGTCCTCTCTCTATACATATCTTTCTCTTTATCTCCTTATATATCATAAAACAGTTAAACTTCGATATTTCTGGTACGTACAGACTCTATCAGGAATAAATGTGGTTCACAAAGATTCTCTCACACATGCTACTGGAACACAGATACTATCACCCTCATATGTCAGTCATGGTTTAGGTAATGACATCTAACCTGACTCAACCTGACCTGACGCAACCTGACCTGACGCAACCTGACCTGATACAACCTGACCTGACACTACCTGACATGACGCAACCTGCCATGATGCAACCTGACCTGACGCTACCTGACCTGACTCAACCTGATCTGACGCAACCTGACCTGACGCTACCTGACCTGACGCAACCTGGCTTGACGCAACCTAACCTGACGCAACCTGACCTGACCTGACGCTACCTGACCTGACGCAACCTGACCTGACGCTACCTGACCTGACCCTACCTGACCTGACCTGACGCTACCTGACCTGACGCAACCTGACCTGACGCAACCTGACCTGACGCAAGCTGACCTGACGCAACTTAACTTGACCCTACCTGACCTGACGCAACCTGACCTGACGCAACCTAACCTGACGCAACCAGACCTGACCTGACGCTACCTGACCTGACGCAACCTGACCTGACACAACCTGACCTGACACAACCTTACCTGACGCAACCTGACCTGATGCTACCTGACCTGACGCAACCTGACCTGGCAAACACAAAATTGATTAAAAATTAACCTTAAACACTTCATTTTAAATCAACTATTTGTTTCTCGTTAAAATACTGAGTAAGATATTGGAAAGGGGAGAAGTTTTGTTTTTATTGCATATATCGACGTTTCAGCCGGATTAGAGCGGTTTTACGTGTATATCTAAAATCGGTTATATAAACGGAAAATCAGAACATTTTAGTTAATTCTAATGAAAACACATTGATTTTTATCATTTGTATTTGAAACGACATTGTCATATGTCTTTTCTTGGATCTAAATAATACGAAACCTCGTTCTATGATTTGAAGTTAAAATCCTCAAATATGGTAATATAGTGACTTTTTTAACGTTATTCATGTAGTGTGATTATATGTATATATATTCGTTTGTTCCAATATTTCGATACTACATTCATGTTTTCTCACGATATGTGATTTGGCCTTCAAATCTCAGAATTTCGCAAATTTTGCATTGATAAGCAAGTTTTCTTGCATTTTGTTTTGTACTAAAAATCATCGAATTTAGCAATATTTTTACTTTTATCATCCCCTATTCCTTTATGTGATTTAAGCAAAATATGATCGAATTAAGCAATATTTTGCCGTTTTTCCACGTTTTTGTGAATTTTCAGTTTATTGTTATTATTTCAATAAATATACGAGAAAAATTATGGAAACACATAATTGATCAGAAAATAACCTTAAATACTTCATTTTCAATCATCTATTTGTTTCTCGTTAAAATACTGAGTAAGATATTGAAAAGGGGAGAAGTTCTGTTTTATTGCATATATCGACTTTTCAGCCGGAGTAGAACGTTTTTACGTGTACATCTTCCATCGGTAATATAAACCGAAAATCAGGAACATTTTAGTTAATTTTAATGAAAAGACATTGATTTTTGTCATTTGTATTGGAAGCTACATCTTTATACGTCTTTTCTAGGGTCTAAAAAATACGAAACGTAGCTCTATGATTCGAAGTTAAAATCCTCAAATTTGGTATAATAATGACTTTTTTCACGTTTTTCATGTAGTTTGATATTACGTAAATACCTTCATTTTTACCAATATTTCGATACTATTTCATGTAGTATCACGATATGCGATTTGGCCTTCAAATCTCAGTTTGTCAGAGTTTCGCATAATATTGCATTTAAGCAAGTTTTCTTGCATTTTGTTTCGTACTAAAAATCATCGAATTCAGCAATATTTTGACGTTTATCATCCCCTTTTCCTTTATGTGATATAAACAAAATATCATCGAATTAGGCAATATTTTGCTGTTTTTCCACGTTTTTGTGAATTTTCAGTTTATTGCAATTAATTCATTAAATTTACGATAAAAATGATGCAAACACAAAATTGATTAAAAATTAACCTTAAACACTTCATTTTAAATCAACTATTTGTTTCTCGTTAAAATACTGAGTAAGATATTGGAAAGGGGAGAAGTTCTGTTTTTATTGCATATATCGACGTTTCAGCCGGATTAGAGCGGTTTTACGTGTACATCTTCCATTGGTAATATAAACGGAAAATCAGGAACATTTAAGTTAATTCTAATGAAAACACATTGATTTTTATCATTTGTATTTGAAACAACATTGTCATATGTCTTTTCTTGGATCTAAATAATCCGAAACCTCGCTCTATGATTTGAAGTTAAAATCCTCAAATATGGCAATATAGTGACTTTTTTCACGTTATTCAAGTAGTCTGATTTTATGTATATATATATTGGTTTTTACCAATATTTCGATACTACTTCATGTTTTCTCACGATATGTGATTTGGCCTTCAAATCTCAGAATTTCGCAAATTTTGCATTTTTAAGCAAGTTTTCTTGCATTTTGTTTTGTACTAAAAATCATCGAATTTAGCAATATCTTGACCTTTATCATCTCCTTTTTCTTTATGTGATTTAAACAAAATATCATCGAATTAGGCCGTTTTTCCACGTTTTTGTGAATTTTCAGTTTATTGGTATTAATTCATTATATATACGATAAAAATTATGCAAACACATAATTGATCTGAAAATAACATTAAGTACTTCGTTTTCAATCATCTATTTGTTTCTCGTTAAAATACTGAGTAAGATATTGAAAAGGGGAAAAGTTCTGTTTTTATTGCATATATCGACGTTTCAGCCGGATTAGAACGGTTTTACGTGCACATCTTCCATCAGTAATATAAACCGAAAATCAGGAACATTTTAGTTAATTTTAATGAAAATACATTGATTTTTAGCATTTGTATTTGAAACAACATTGTCATATGTCTTTTCTTGGATCTAAATAATACGAAACCTCGTTCTATGATTTGAAGATAAAATCCTCAAATATGGTAATATAGTGACTTTTTTCACGTTATTCACGTTTTCACGTTATTCATTTTATGTATATATATATTCGTTTGTTCCAATATTTCGATACTACTTCATGTTTTCTCACGATATGTGATTTGGCCTTCAAATCTCAGAATTTCGCATATTTTGCATTTATAAGCAAGTTTTCTTGCATTTTGTTTTGTACTAAAAATCATCGAATTTAGCAATATTTTTACCTTTATCATCCCCTTTTCCTTTATGTGATTTAAACAAAATATGATCGAATTAAGCAATATTTTGCCGTTTTTCTACGTTTTTGTGAATTTTCAGTTTATTGTTATTATTTCATTAAAAGTACGAGAAAAATTATGGAAACACATAATCGATCAGAAAATAACCTTAAATACGTCATTTTCAATCATCTAATTCTTTCTCGTTAAAATACTGGGTAAGATTTAAAGGGGGAGAATTTCTGTTTTTATTGCATATATCGACGTTTCAGCTGGAGTAGAACGGTTTTACGTGTACATCTTCCAACGGTAATATAAACCGAAAATCAGGAACATTTTAGTTAATTTTAATGAAAAGACATTGATTTTTGTCATTTGTATTGGAAGCAACATCTTTATACGTCTTTTCTAGGGTCTAAAAAATACGAAACGTCGCTTTATGATTCGAAGTTAAAATCCTCAAATTTGGTATAATAATGACTTTCTTCACTTTTTCATGTAGTTTGATATTACGTAAATACATTCATTTTTACCAATATTTCGATACTATTTCATGTAGTATCACGATATGCGATTTGGTCTTCAAATCTCAGATTTTCGCATAATATTGCATTTTAAGCAAGTTTTCTTGCATTTTGTTTCGTGCCAAATTCGGGCTCTGTGCACGTATTCGCAGTTTGAAATTACGACTTTTTATACCGAAAATATGGCAATTACTGAGAGCGGCGATGGATCACATTTTGCCCAAACCTTCCATGTAGTTTTTGAAATATCCCAAACATCTCAAATTCGACCCTTGAGAATTATTTTGGAGCTAAATTCTGGCTCTCTGAACGTATTCGCAGTTTGAAATTACGACTTTTTATACCGAAAACGTGACAATTACTGAAAGCGGCGATGGATCACATTTTGCCCTAACCCTCCTTGCAGTTTTCAAAATATTCTAAACATCCCAAATTCGAAGCTTGAGCCATATTTTGGAGCCAAATTCGGGGTCTCTGCACGTGTTCGCAGTTTGAAATTAATTAATTTTATACCGAAAATATGCCAATTACTGAGTGCGGCGATGGATCACATTTTGCCCAGCCCATCCCCGCAGTTTTAAAATTATCCCAAGCATCGCAAATTCGACCCTTGAGCCATATTTTGGAGCTAAATTCTGGCTCTCTGCACATATTCGCAGTTTGAAATTACGACATTTTTAACGAAAATATGTCAATTACTGAGAGCAGCAATAGGTCACATTTTGTCCAAACCCCCCCTGCAGTTTTCAAAATATAGCAAACAACCCAAATTCGACGCTTGAGCCATAATTTGGAGCCAAATTCTGGCTCTCTGCACGTATTCGCAGTTTGAAATTACGACTTTTTATACCGAAAATATTCCAATTATTAAAAGCAGCGATGGATCACATTTTGCCCAAACCCTCCCTGCAGTTTCCAAAATATCCCAAACTATTCCAATTTCAACGCTTGAGCCATATTTTGGAGCCAAATTCTAGCTCTCTGCACGTATTCACAGTTTGAAATTATGACTTTTTATACTGAAAATATGCCAATTACTGAGAGCGGCGATGGATCACATTTTGCCCAAACCATCCCTGAAGTTTTCAAAATATCCCAAACATCCCAAATTCGACCCTTGAGAATTATTTTGGAGCTAAATTCTGGCTCTCTGCACGTATTCGCAGTTTGAAATTACGACTTTTTATCCCAAACATCCCAAATTTGGCTCTTGAAAATAAGCCAATTACTGAAAGCAGCGTTGGGTCACATTTTGCCCAAACCCCCCCGGGCAGTTTGCAAAATATCCCAAACATCCCAAATTCGCTGTTTGAAATAACGACATGTTATAACGAAAACATGACAATTACTGAAAGCGGCAATGGATCACATTTTGCCTAAACTCTCCCTGCAGTTTTCAATATATCCCAAACATCCCAAATTCGACGCTTGAGCCATATTTTGGAGCCAAATTCGGGCTCTCTGCACGTATTAAAAGTTTGAAATTATGACATTTTATACCGAAAATATATAATTTACTGAGAGCAGCGATAGGTCACATTTTGCCCAAACCCCCCCCCCACCTGCAGTTTTCAAAATACCCAAAACATCCCAAATTCGACGCTTGAGCCATATTTTCAAGCCAAATTCTGGCTCTCTGCCCATATTCGCAGTTTGAAATAACGACTTTTTATACTGAAAATATGTCAATTACTGAGAGCGGCGATAGGTCACATTTTGCCCAAACCCACCTCTCATGGGCTCTCATGTTCCCAGTAAATGTGTAGTGCAGCTATGGTTATGCAGTAGATGCAACAAAGGTGTACATCATTATGCCTTATGTAGAAAAACCTCTACACAATATATGACAACTGGGGAGAATTCTATGAATTCTACCACAATACAATATTGCAAGGTACATCAGGAAATAAATGTACTTGCTACTGAGTCAGGAAATAATACCACTCTGCCTACAGCTCAACTCAAACTAATTGACAGGAAATCTAGAGTTAACACTAGAGGTCTCTTTGATCAAGGATCACAGAATATGGCTCAAGGGTCGAATTTGGGATGTTTGGGATATTTTGAAAACTGCAGGGAGGGCTTGGGCAAAATGTAATCCATCGCCGCACTCAGTAATTGGCATATTTTCGGTATAAAATTTTATCATTTCAATCTGCTAATACGTGCAGAGAGCATGAATTTGGCTCCAAAATATGGCTCTAGCGTCGAATTTGGGATGTTTGGGATATATTAAAAACTGCAGGAAGGGTTTAGGCAAAATGTGATCCATTGCCGCTTTCAGTAATTGTCATGTTTTCGTTATAAAATGTCGTAATTTCATACAGCGAATACCTGCAGACAGCCAGAATTTGGCTCCAAAATATAGCTCATGGGTGGAATTTGGGATGTTTGTGATATTTTGCAAACTGCCGGGGGGTTTTGGCAAAATGTGACCCATCGCTGCTTTCAGTAATTGGCTTATTTTCAAGCGTCAAATTTGGAATGTTTGGGATAAAAAGTCGTAATTTCAAACTGCGAATACGTGCAGAGAGCCAGAATTTAGCTCCAAAATAATTCTCAAGGTTATATTTTGAAAATTACAGGGAAGGTTTGGGCAAAATGTGATCCATCGCCGCTCTCAGTAATTTCTCATATTTTCGGTATAAAAGTTCGTAGTTTCAAACTGCGAATACATGCAGAGAGCCAGAATTTGGCTCCAATATATGGCTCAAGCTTCGAATTTAGGATGGTTGGGATATTTTGAAAACTGAAGGGGGGGGGGGGGGGGGGTTTGGATAAAATGTGACCTATCGCCGCTCTCAGTAATTGACATATCTTCGGTGTATAAATTCGTAATTTCAAACTGCGAATATGTGCAGAGAGCAATAATTTGGCTCCAAAATATGGCTCAAGCGTCTAATTTGGGATGTTTGGAATATTTTGAAAACTGCAGGGAGGGCTTTTGCAAAATGTGATCCATCGTTGCTTTCAGTAATTGACATATTTTCAGTATAAAAAGTCATAATTTCAAACTGCGAATACTTGCAGAGAGTCAGAATTTGGCTCCAAAATAAGGCTCAAGGTTCGAATTTATGATGTTTGGGATATGCTCTCAGTAATTAATATATTTTCGGTATAAAAATTCGTAAATTCAAATTGCGAATATGTGCAGAGAGCCAGAATTTGTCAGCATTCCTGCATTAGGAGTTTGCCCCTTATTAATATAGAACTAATTAAGCCTAAAGGGTCAAATGGTTGACTGACATACGAGAGCAATTTTCTTATGGTGAGGGATGAATTATTGGTTTGTACTGACTTGACATTCATCTCGTCAGTACCTGTGTTCCATTCCATGCCCAGAACTTTTAATTGATTAGGCACCTGATAACCCGGAAATTCTTTCTCGATTATCTGGTTTAATGATTTATTGTTTGAGGCCCATGATTGTAGTGGCATATTGGCTAATAATAACTCACGGTTAGCCTCATGGTAGATTTCTACCAATTTGGATTTGTCATTTGTAGTTCGCTGGAAATTATCGACATACATGTTGTCACTGATCTATGTTTTATAAGGGCTATTTGACTTCCTCAAATGTGTATCTAATGTGGCTTGAAGTAGAAACGGGGAGGAAGTCGCTCCGAATAGCACAGAGGCAAACCGGTAGGTTATGACATCACTGTCAGGATCCAGTGGGTCCTTAATCCAGGGAAATTTGGTGTAGTTACGATACTCTTCTTGCAAGCCTACTCTAAGGAAAGCTTTACTGATATCAGCAGTATAAGCGAAAATACCAGTGCGGAATCGTAATAGTACATCATGTAGCCTTTGTGTTAGGCTAGGTCCCGTTTGGAGACATTCATTCAAGGACACGCTGTTTGGCTTCACTTTGGAACTACAGTTGAAGTCAATACGTATTGGCGTTGTCAATGAATCTTTCACCACAACGTGATGGGGTAAATAGTGACCTAATTTTCGGTCATCATTATCAACAACTTCGATAAATTTACTATAGAGTTGTTGTTGAATTAATTGATGATACATGTTCAGTTTGTCTATCTGCTTCTTCAGCCGTATTAATTGAGACTGTAATTGAGAGGCTGCCATGAAATGACTAACTGGAAGTTGTGGATGATTCAACTTCCATGGTAGTCTCACCCAGTATTGTTTGTCCTTATAGACAACTGTATCCAGATATTGCTGGTAAGTCCACATATCATCAGGGCTTGGTTGTTCAGGGACAATACCTAAAGTGTCTAAATCCCACAGACGATGTACAGGTGGATCAGACTCATTATCTTCAGATATTTCTCTGAAATGTAGGGGTGACTGTTCCAAGCCTAGTCACGCCACTATTGTATTGTTAGATTGTTAGTTGGTTGACGCTGGATTTTGTTGGAAAAGCACCGGTCCAGTAAGCAACTTGCCTCCAGCAGATGACAACAAATTCATTCCATGTTGTCTGGTGCATCCCGTTATAAATTTATAATAATGGTCAGCGCCGATAAGTATACCAACATCAGTGAGGCAGTCAGAATTTTTTTGTAGTCTGCTAGCCTCATGCGGTTTCGTTTAACTATCGTTTAACTATCGTTTAACTATTTAATATCTCGCAGTGCGAGCTAGTCCTGTGACCTGCAGTTCTGAAGGAAGTTTATCTACTACTACCACTTGTATTGGACTAGTGGAAGATCCAAGTCTCACTAACACCTTGACTACTTGGTATTCACGAGGTCCACGATTAGTCAAGAACCCAGAAATATTCAGTCTCACACTTTTGGCAGGTTTTAATTTTAACTGCTCGACTAATTGTTGTGTGATGAAGGTTTTCTGTGATCCTTGATCAAAGAGACCTCTAGTGTTAACTCTAGATTTCCTGTCAATTAGTTTGAGTTGAGCTGTAGGCAGAGTGGTATTAATGCCTGACTCAGTAGCAAGTACATTTATTTTCTGATGTACCTTGAAATATTGTATTGTGGTAGAATTCATAGAATTCTCCCCAGTTGTCATAGATTGTGTAGAAGTTTTTCTACATAAGGCATAATGATGTACACCTTTGTTGCATCTTTATGTTACGAGTTTTTATACCGAAAACATGACAATTACTGAAAGCAGCGATGGATCAAATTTTGCCCAAACCCTCCCTGCAGTTTTCAAAATATCCCAAACATCCAAAATTTGAAGCTTGAGCCATATTTTGGAGCCAAATTCGGGCTCTCTGCACGTATTAGCAGTTTGCAATTATTTGATTTTCTACCGAAAATATGCCAATTAGTGATTGCGACGATGGGTTACATTTTGCCCAAACCCCCCTGCAGTTTTCAATATATCCCAAACATCCCAAATTCGACGCTTGAGCCATATTTTGGAGCCAAATTCTGGCTCTCTGCACATATTCGCAGTTTGATATTACGAATTTATTCAACGAAGATATGTCAATTACTGAGAGCGGCGAAGGCTGAAGAGAGTAATGCAGAGGCTTAAGAGAGGGATGCAAAAGCTCAAGAGAGTGATGCAGAGGCTGAAGAGAGTGATGCAGAGGCTTAAGAGAGGGATGCAGAGGCTCAAGAGAGGGATGCAGAGGCTCAAGAGAGGGATGCAGAGGCTCAATAGAGGGATGCAGGGGCTCAAGAGATTGATGGAGAGGCTCACGAGAGTGATTTAGAGGTTTACAAGAGTGATGCAGAGGCTGAAGAGAGTGTTGCAGAGGCTGAAGAGAGTGTTGCAGAGGCTCAAGAGAGGGATACAGAGGCTCAAGAGAGTGATGCAGAGACTCAAGAGAGTTATGCAGAGGCTCATTAGAGTGATGCAGAGGCTTACGAGAGTGATGCAGAGGCTCAAGAAAGGGATGCAGAGGCTTAAGAGAGTGATGCAAAGGCTCAGGAGAGGGATGCAGAGGCTCATGAGAGGGATGCAGGAGTTCAGGAGAGGGATGCTGAGGCTTAAGAGAGTGATGCAGAGGCTTAAGAGAGTGATGCAGAGGCTCAGAATAGTGATGCAGAGGCTTAAGAGAGTGATGCAGAGGCTTAAGAGAGTGATGCAGAGGCTGAAGAGAGTGTTGCAGAGGCTCAAGCGAGGGATGCAGAGGCTCAAGAGAGTGATGCAAAGACTCAAGAGAGTTATGCAGAGGCTCAAGAGAATGATGCAGAGACTTACGAGAGTGATGCAGAGGCTCAAGAGAGGGATGTAGAGGCTGAAGAGAGTGATTCAGAAGCTCAAGAGAGTGATGCAGAAGCTCAAGAGAGGGATGCAGGGGCTCAAGAGAGGGATGCAGAGGCTCAATAGAGGGATGCAGAGGCTTAAGAGAGTGATGCAAAGGCTCAGGAGAGGGATGCAGAGGCTCATGAGAGGGATGCAGGAGTTCAAGAGAGGGATGCAGAGGCTCAAGAAAGGGATGCAGAGGCTTAAGATAGTGATGCAGAGGCTTAAGAAAGTGATGCAGAGGCTCAGAATAGAGATGCAGAGGCTTAAGAGGTTGATGCAGAGGCTCAAGAAAGTGATGGAGAGGCTAAGAGAGAAATGCAGGGGCCCAGGAGAGTGATGCAGATGCTCAAGAGAGGGATGCAGAGGATGAAGAGAGTGATGGAGGGCTCAAGAGAGGGATCACCATCTTAAGCCTCTGCATTACTCTCTTGAGCCTCTGCATCCCTCTCTTATGCCTCTGCATCACTCTCTTGTGCCTCTGCATCACTCTCTTGATCCTCTGCATCACTCTCTTGAGCCTCTGCATACCTCTCCTAAGCCTCTGTAACACATTCAGAGGCTCAAGAGAGGGATGCAGAGACTCAAGCGAGTGATTCAGAGGCTCAAGAGAGGGATTCAGAGGCTCAAGAGAGTGATTCAAAGGCTCAAGAGAGTTTTTCAGAGGCTCAAGAGAGGGATGCAGAGGCTCAAGAGAGTGATTCAGAGGCTAAACAGAGGGATGCAGAGGCTCAAGAGAGTGATTCAGAGGCTCAAGAGAGGGATGCAGAGGCTCAAGAGAGTTATCTCGTTAAAATACTGAGTAAGATATTGAAATTTTTTATATTACCGTTTATATTACCGATGGAAGATGTACACGTAAAACCGCTCTAATCCGGCTGAAACGTCAATATATGCAATAAAAACAGAACTTCTCCTGTTTACAATATCTTACTCAGTATTTTAACGAGAAACAAATAGTTGTTTGTAAATGAAGTGTATAAGGTTAATTTCTAATCAATTATGTGTTTGCATCATTTTTATCGTATATTTAATGAATTAATAGCAATAAACTCAAAATTCACAAAAACGTGGAAAAACAGCAAAATATTGCCTAATTCGATGATATTTTGTTTATATCACATAAAGGAAAAGGGGATGATAAACGTCAAAATATTGCTGAATTCGATGATTTTTAGTACGAAACAAAATGCAAGAAAACTTGCTTAAAAATGCAATATTATGCGAAAATCTGAGATTTGTAGGCCAAATCACATATCGTGATACTACATGAAATTATATCGAAATATTGGTAAAAATGAATATATTTACGTAATATCAAACTACATGAAGAACGTGAAAAAAGTCATTATTATACGAAATTTGAGGATTTTAACTTCGAATCATACAACGACGTTTCGTATTTTGTAGACCCTAGAAAAGACGTATAAAGAGGTTGCTTCCAATACAAATGACAAAAATCAATGTGTTTTCATTAAAATAAACTAAAATGTTCCTGATTTTCGGTTTATATTACCGATGTAAGATGTACACGTAAAACCGTTCTAATCCGGCTGAAACGTCGATATATGCAATAAAAACAGAACTTCTCCCCTTTTCAATATCTTACTCAGTATTTTAACGAGAAACAAATAGATGATTGAAAATGAAGTATTTAAGGTTATTTTCTGATCAATTATGTGTTTGCATAATTTTTCTCGTATATTTAATGAAATAATAACAATAAACTAAAAATTCACAAAAACGTGGAAAAACGGCAAAATATTGCCTAATTCGATGATTTTTAGTACAAAACAAAATTCAAGAAAACTTGCTTAAAAATGCAAAATTTGCGAAATTCTGAGATTTGAAGGCCAAATCACATATCGTGAGAAAACATGAAGTAGTATCGAAATATTGGTAAAAACGAATATATATACGTAAAATCACACTACATGAATAACGTGAAAAAAGTCACTATATTATCATATTTGAGGATTCTACCTTCAAATCATAGAGCGAGGTTTCGTATTATTTAGATCAGAGAAAAGACATATGACAATGTTGTTTCCAATACAAATGATAAAAATCAATGTGTTTCATTAGAATTAACTAAAATGTTCTTGATTTTCCGTTTATATTACCGATAGAAGATGTACACGTAAAACCGCTCTAATCCGGCTGAAACGTCGATATAAGCAATAAAAACAGAACTTCTCCCCTTTCCAATATTTTACTCAGTATTTCAACGAGAAACAAATAGTTGATTGAAAATGAAGTGTTTAAGGTTAATTTCTAATCAATTATGTGTTTGCATCATTTTTATCGTATATTAAATGAATTATTAGCAATAAACTGAAAATTCACAAAAACGTGGAAAAACAGCAAAATATTGCCTAATTCGATGATATTTTGTTTATAGCACATAAAGGAAAAGGAGATGATAAACGTCAAAATATTGCTGAATTCGATGATTTTTAGTACGAAACAAAATGCAAGAAAACTTGCTTAAAATGCAATATTATGCGAAAATCTGAGATTTGAAGGCCAAATCACATATCGTGATACTACATGAAATAGTATCGAAATATTGGTAAAAATGAATATATTTACGTAATATCAAGCTACATGAAAAACTTGAAAAAAGTCATTATTACACCAAATTTGAGGATTTTAACTTCGAATCATAAAGCGACGTTTCGTATTTTTTAGACCCTAGAAAAGACGTATAAAGATGTTGCTTCCAATACAAATGACAAAAATCAATGTGTATTCATTAAAATTAACTAAAATGTTCCTGATTTTCGGTTTATATTACCGATGGAAGATGTACACGTATAACCGTTCTACTCCGGCTGAAACGTCGATATATGCAATAAAAACAGAAATTCTCCCCTTTTAAATATCTTACTCAGTATTTTAACGAGAAACAAATAGATGATTGAAAATGAAGTATTTAAGGTAATTTTCTGATCAATTATGTGTTTGCATAATTTTTCTCCTATATTTAATGAAATAATAACAATAAACTGAAAATTCACGTAAACGTGGAAAAACGGCAAAATATTGCCTAATTCGATGATATTTTGTTTAAATCACATAAAGGAAAAGGAGATGATAAAGGTAAAAATATTGCTATATTCGACGATTTTTAGTACAAAACAAAATGCAAAATTTGCGAAATTCTGAGATTTGAAGGCCAAATCACATATCGTGAGACTACATGAAGTAGTATCAAAATATTGGTAAAAAACGAATATATATACGTAAAATCACACTACATGAATAACATGAAAAAAGTCACTATATTACCATATATGAGGATTTTAACTTCAAATCATAGAGCGAGGTTTCGTATTACTTAGATCCAAGAAAAGACATATGACAATGTTATTTCAAATACAAATGATAAAAATCAATGTGTTTTCATTAAAATTAACAAAAATGTTCCTGATTTTCTGTTTATATTACCGATGGAAGATGTACACGTAAAACCGATCTAATCCGGCTGAAACGTCGATATATGCAATAAAAACAGAACTTCTCCCCTTTTAAATATCTTATTCAGTATTTTAACGAGAAACAAACAGTTGATTGATAATGAAGTGTTTAAGGTTAATTTCTAATCAATTATGTGTTTGCATAATTTTTCTCGTTTATTTAATGAAATAATAACAATAAACTGAAAATTCACAAAAACGTGGAAAAACGGCAAAATATTGCCTAATTCACTAATATTTTGTTTAAATCACATAACGGAAAAGGATATGATAAAGGTCAAAATATTGCTAAATTCGATGATTTTTAGTACAAAACAAAATGCAAGAAAACTTGATTAAAAATGCAAAATTTGCGAAAATCTGAGATATTAAGGCCAAATCACATATCGTGATACTACATGAAATAGTATCGAAATATTGGTAAAAATGAATATATTTACGTAATATCAAACTACATGAAAAACGTGAAAAAAGTCATTATTGTACCAAATTTGAGGATTTTAACTTCGAATCATAGAGCGACGTTTCGTATTTTTTAGACCCTAGAAAAGACGTATAAAGATGTTGCTTCCAATACAAATGATAAAAATCAATGTGTTTTCATTAAAATTAACTAAAATGTTCCTGATTTTCGGTTTATATTACCGATGGAAGATGTACACGTAAAACCGTTCTAATCCGGCTGAAACGTTGATATATGCAATAAAAACAGAACTTCTCCCCTTTTCAATATCTTACTCAGTATTTTAACGAGAAACAAATAGATGATTGAAAATGAAGTATTTAAGGTTATTTTTTGATCAATTATGTGTTTCCATAATTTTTATCGTATATATAATGAATTAATAACAATAAACTGATAATTCACAAAAACGTGGAAAAACGGCCTAATTCGATGATATTTTGTTTAAATCACATTAAGGAAAAGGGGATGATAAAGGTCAAAATATTGTTAAATTTGATGATTTTTAGTACAAAACAAAATGCAAGAAAACTTGCCTAAAAATGCAAAATTTGCGAAATTCTGAGATTTGAAGGCCAAATCACATATCGTGAGAAAACATGGAGTAGTATCGAAATATTGGTAAAAACGAATATATATACGTAAAATCACACTACATGAATAACGTGAAAAAAATCACTATATTACCATATTTGAGGATTTTAACTTCAAATCATATAGCGAGGTTTCGTATTATATAGATCCAAGAAAAGACATATGACAATGTTGTTTCCAATACAAATGATAAAAATCAATGTGTTTCATTAGAATTAACTAAAATGTTCTTGATTTTCCGTTTATATTACCGATGGAAGATGTACACGTAAAACCGCTCTAATCCGGCTGAAACGTCGATATATGCAATAAAAACAGAACTTCTCCCCTTTTTAATATCTTACTCAGTATTTTAACGTGAAACAAATAGGTGATTGAAAATGAAGTGTTTAAGGTTAATTTCTAATCAATTATGTGTTTGCATCATTTTAATCGTATATTTAATGAATTAATAACAATAAACTGAAAATTCACAAAAACGTGGAAAAACAGCAAAATATTGCCTAATTCGATGATATTTTGTTTATATCACATAAAGGAAAAGGGGATGATAAACGTCAAAATATTGCTGAATTCGATGATTTTTAGTACGAAACAAAATGCAAGAAAGCTTGCTTAAAATGCAATATTATGCGAAAATCTGAGATTTGAAGGCCAAATCACATATCGTAATACTACATGAAATAGTATCGAAATATTGGTAAAAATGAATATATTTACGTAATATCAAACTACATGAAAAACGTGAAAAAAGTGATGATGATTGAAATGATGAATGATGATGATTGAAAATGAAGTATTTAAGGTTATTTTTTGATCAATTATGTGTTTCCATAATTCTTGTTTCGAATTTGGGATGATTGGGATATTTTGAAAACTGCAAGGAAAGGGTTTGAGCAAAATGTGACCTATCGCCGCTCACAGTAATTGACATATTATCGGTATAAAAAGTCGTAATTTCAAACTGCGGATATGTGCAGAGAGCCACAATTTGGCTCAAAAATTTGGCTCAAGGGTCGAATTTGGGATGTTTGGGATATTTTGAAAAGTGCAGTTGGGGGGGGGGGGATTGGGCAAAATATGACCCATCGCTGCTCTCAGTAATTAACATATTTTCGGTATAAAATATCGTAATTTCAACCTGCAAATATGTGCAAAGAGCCAGAATTTGGCTCCAAAATATGGCTCATGGGTCGAATTAGGGATGCTTGGGATATTTTGAAAACTGCAGGGAGGGTTTGGGCAAAATGTGACCCATCGCCGCTCTAAGTAATTGGCATTTTTTCGGTATAAAAAGTCGTAATTTCAAACAGCGAATAAGCGCAGAAAGCCAGAATTTGCCTCCAAAATAAAGCTCAAAGGTCGAATTTGGCATGTTTGGGATATTTTGCAAACTGCAGGCGGGTTTGGGCAAAATATGACCCATCGCCGCTCTCAGTAATTGGCATATTTTCAAGCGTCAAATTTTGTATGTTTGGGATAAAAAGTCGTAATTTCAAACTGCGAATACGTGCAGAGAGCCCGAATTTGACTTCAAAATATGGCTCAAGCGTCGAATATGGGATGATTGGGATATTTTGAAAACTGCAGGAGGGGTTGGGCAAAATGTGACCCATCGCTGCTCTCAGTAATTAACATATTTTCGGTATAAAATGTCGTAATTTCAACCTGCGAATATGTGCAGAGCCAGAATTGGGCTCCAAAATATGGCTCAAGGGTCGAATTAGGGATGCTTCGGATATTTTGAAAACTGCAGGAAGGGTTTGGGAAAAATGTGACCCATCGCCGCTCTCAGTAATTGGCATTTTTTGGTATAAAAAGACGTAATTTCAGACTGCGAACACGTGCAGAGAGCCCGAATTTGGCTCCAAAATATGGCTCAATTGTCGAATTTGGAATGTTTGGGATATTTTGAAAACTGCAGGGAGATATTGGGCAAAATGTGATCCCTCGCCGTTTTCAGTAATAGTCATGTTTTCGGTACAAAAAGTCGTAATTTCAAACTGCGAATAAGCGCAGAAAGCCAGATTTTGGCTCCAAAATTTGGCTCAAAGGTTGAATTTAGGATGTTTGGGATATTTTGCAAACTGCCGAGGGGGGGGGGAGGGCAAAATGTGACCCATCGCTGCTTTCAGTAATTGGCATATTTTCCAGCATCAAATTTGGGATGTTTGGGATGAAAAGTCGTAATTTCAAACTGCGAATACGTGTAGATATCCCAAACATCCCAAATTCGACACATGAGCTATATTTTGGAGCCAAATTCTGGCTCTCTGCAGGTATTCGCTGTTTGAAATTACGACATTTTATAACGAAAACATGACAATTACTGAAAGCGGCAATGGATCACATTTTGCCTAAACCCTCCCTGCAGTTTTTAATATATTCCAAACATCCCAAATTCGAAACTAGAGCCATATTTTGGAGCCAAATTCGGGCTCTCTGCATGTATTAGCAGATTGAAATTATGACATTTTATACCGAAAATATGCCAATTACTGAGTGCGGCGATGGATTACATTTTGCCCAAGCCCTCCCTGCAGTTTTCAAAATATCCCAAACATCCCAAATTCAACCCTTGAGCTATATTTTGGAGCAAAATTTTGGCTTTCTGCATGTATTCGCCGTTTGAAATTACGACTTTTTATACCAAAAATGTGCCAATTATTGAAAGCAGCGATGGGTCACATTTTGAGGAAACCCTCTCTGCAGTTTTCAAATTATCCCAAACATCCCAAATTCGACCCTTGAGCCATATTTTGGAGCCAAATTCTGGCTCTTTGCACATATTCGCAGTTTGAAATTACGTCTTTTTATACCGAAAATATGTCAATAACTGAGAGCAGCGATAGGTCACATATTGCCAGAACCCCCCCCCCCCCCTCTGCAGTTTTCAAAATATCCCAAATATCCCAAATTCGACGCCTGAGCCATTTTTGAAGCCAAATTCTGGCTCTCTGCACTTATTCGCAGTTTGAAATTACGAATTTTTATACCGAAAATATTCCAATTACTGAAAACGGCGATGGATCACATTATGTCCAAACCCTCCCTGCAGTTTAAAAAATATCCCAAACATCCCAAATTCAATGCTTGAGCCATATTTTGGAGCCAAATTCTATCTCTCTGCACGTATTCGCATTTTGAAATTACGACTTTTTATACTGAAAAAATGCCAATTACTGTGATCGGCGATGGATCACATTTTGCAAAAACCATCCCTGTAGTTTTCAAAATATCCCAAACATCCCAAATTCGACCCTTGAGAATTATTTTGGAGCTAAATTCTGGCTCTCTACACGTATTCGCAGTTTGAAATTACGACTTTTTATCCCAAACATTCCAAATTTGACGCTTGAAAATAAGCCACTTACTGAAAGCAGCGATGGGTCACATTTTGCCCAAACCCCCCGGCAGTTTGCAAAATATCACAAACATCCAAAATTCGACCCATGAGCTATATTTTGAAGCCAAATTCTGGCTTTCTGCACGTATTCGCTGTTTGAAATTACGACATTTTATAACGAAAACATGACACTTACTGAAAACGGCAATGGATCACATTTTGCCTAAACCCTCCCTGCAGTTATTAATATATCCCAAACATCCCAAATTCGACGCTAGAGCCATATTTTGGAGCCAAATTCGGGCTCTCTACACGTATTAGCAGATTGAAATTATCACATTTTATACCGAAAATATGCCAATTACTGAGTGCGGCGATGGATTACATTTTGCCCAAGCCCTCCCTGCAGTTTTCAAAATATCCCAAACATCCCAAATTCGACCCTTGAGCCATATTTTGGAGCCAAATTCTGGCTCTCTGCACATATTCGCAGTTTGAAATTACGAATTTTTATACCGAAAATATGTCAATAACTGAGAGCAGCGATAGGTCACATATTGCAGAACCCCCCCCCCCCTCTCTGCAGTTTTCAAAATATCCCAAATATCCAAAATTCGACGCCTGAGCCATTTTTGAAGCCAAATTCTGGCTCTCTGCACTTATTCGCAGTTTGAAATTACGGCTTTTTATACCGAAAATATTCCAATTACTGAAAACGTCGATTAATCACATTTTGTCCAAACCCTCCCTGCAGTTTCCAAAATATCCCAAACATCCCAAATTAAACGCTTGAGCCATATTTTGGAGCCAAATTCTGGATCTCTGCATGTATTCGCAATTTGAAACTACAAACATTTATACCGAAAATATGCCAATTACTGAGAGCGGCGATGGATCACATTTTGGCCAAACCTTCATTGCAATTTTCAAAATATCCCAAACATCCCAAATTCGAACCTTGAGAATTATTTTGGAGCTAAATTCTGGCTCTCTGCACGTATTCGCAGTTTGAAATTACGACATTTTATCCCAAATATTCCAAATCTGACGCTTGAAAATAAGCCAATTACTGAAAGCAGCGATGGGTCACATTTTGCCCAAACCCCCCCGGCAGTTTGCAAAATATCACAAACAATCCAAATTCGACCCATGAGCTATATTTTGGAGAAAAATCCTGGCTGTCTGCAGGTATTCGCTGTTTGAAATTACGACATTTTATAATGAAAACATGACAATTACTGAAAGCGGCAATGGATCACATTTTGCCTAAACCCTGCCTGCAGATTTTAATATATCCCAAACATCCCAAATTCGACGCTAGAGCCATATTTTGGAGCCAAATTCATGCGCTCTGCACGTATTAGCAGATTGAAATTATAAAATTTTATACCGAAAATATGCCAATTACTGAGTGCTGCGATGGATTACATTTTGCCCAAGCCCTCCCTGCAGTTTTCAAAATATCCCAAACATCCCATATTCGACCCTTGAGCCATATTTTGGAGCCAAATTTTGGCTTTCTGCATGTATTCGCCGTTTGAAATTACGACTTTTTATACCAAAAATATGCCTATTATTGAAAGCAGCGATGGGTCACATTTTGACGAAACCCTCTCTGCAGTTTTCAAATTATCCCAAACATCCCAAATTCGACCCTTGAGCCATATATTGCAGCCAAATTCTGGCTCTCTGCACATATTCACAGTTTGATATTACGGCATTTTATACCGAAAATATGTCAATAACTGAGAGCAGCGATAGGTCACATATTGCCAGAACCCCCCCCCCCTGTTGTTTTCAAAATTTCCCAAATATCCCAAATTCGACGCCTGAGCCATTTTTGAAGCCAAATTCGGGCTCTCTGCACGTATTCGCAGTTTGAAATTACGTCTTTTTATACCGAAAATTCCATTTACCGAGAGCAACGATGGATCACATTTTGCCCAAACCCTCCCTGCAGTTTTCAAAATATAGCAAACATCCCAAATTCGACGCTTGAGCCATATTTTGGAGCCAAATTCTGGCTCTCCATGTATTCGCAGTTTGAAATTACGAACTTTTATACCGAAAATATGCCAATTATTGAGAGCGGCGATGGATCACATTTTGCCCAAACCTTCCCTGCAATTTTCAAAATATCCCTAACATCCCAAATTCGAACCTTGAGATTTATTTTGGAGCTAAATTCTGGCTCTCTGCACGTATTCGCAGTTTGAAATTACGACTTTTCATCCCAAACATCCCAAATTTGATGCTGGAAACTATGCCAATTACTGAAAGCAGCGATGGGTCACATTTTGCACCCCCCCCCCCCCTCGGCAGTTTGCAAAATATCCCAAACATCCTAAATTCGACCTTTGAGCCAAATTTTGGAGCCAAAATCTGGCTTTCTGCGCGTATTCGCAGTTTGAAATTACGACTTTTTGTACCGAAAACATGACAATTACTGAAAACGGCGAGGGATCACATTTTGCCCAAACTCTCCCTGCAGTTTTCAAAATATCCCAAACATTCCAAATTCGACGCTTGAGCCATATTTTGGAGCCAAATTCGGGCTCTCTGCACTTATTCGCAGTCTGAAATTACGTCTTTTTATACCAAAAAATGCCAATTACTGAGAGCGGCGATGGGTCACATTTTTCCCAAACCCTTCCTGCAGTTTTCAAAATATCCGAAGCATCCCTAATTCGACCCTTGAGCCATATTTTGGAGCCCAATTCTGGCTCTGCACATATTCGCAGGTTGAAATTACGACATTTTATACCGAAAATATGTTAATTACTGAGAGCAGCGATGGGTCACATTTTGCCCCCCCCCCCCCTGCACGTTTCAAAATATCCCAAACATCCCAAATTCGACCCTCTAGCCATATTTTCTAGCCGAATTCTGGCTTTCTGCACGTATTCGCCGTTTGAAAAACAACTTTTTATACCGAAAATATGCCAATTACTGAAAGCGACGATAGATCACATTTTGCCCAAACCCCCCTGCAGTTTTCAAAATATCCCAATCATCCCATATTCGACGCTTGAGCCATATTTTGAAGTCAAATTCGGGCTCTCTGCACGTATTCGCAGTTTGAAATTACGACTTTTTATCCCAAACATCCAAAATTTGACGCTTGAAAATATGCCAATTACTGAGAGCGGCGATGGGTCATATTTTGCCCAAACCCGCCTGCAGTTTGCAAAATATCCCAAACATGCCAAATTCGACCTTTGAGCTATATTTTGGAGGCAAATTCTGGCTTTCTGCGCTTATTCGCTGTTTGAAATTACGACTTTTTATACCGAAAAAATGCCAATTACTTAGAGCGGCGATGGGTCACATTTTGCCCAAACCCTCCCTGCAATTTTCAAAATATCCCAAGCATCCCTAATTCGACCCTTGAGCCATATTTTGGAGCCAAATTCTGGCTCTTTGCACATATTTGCAGGTTGAAATTACGATATTTTATACCGAAAATATGTTAATTACTGAGAGCAGCGATGGGTCATATTTTGCCCAATCCCCCCCCCCCCCCAACTGCACTTTTCAAAACATCCCAAACATCCCAAATTCGACCCTTGAGCCAAATTTTTGAGCCAAATTGTGGCTCTCTGAAAATATCCGCAGTTTGAAATTACGAATTTTATATCGATAATATGTCAATTACTGTGAACGGCGATAGGTCACATTTTGCTCAAACCCCTTCCTTGCAGTTTTCAAAATATCCCAATCATCCCAAGTTCGAAACAAAAATTATGGAAACACATAATTGATCAAAAAATAACCTTAAATACTTCATTTTCAATCATCATCAATCATCATTTCAATCATCATCACTTTTTTCACGTTTTTCATGTAGTTTGATATTACGTAAATATATTCATTTTTACCAATATTTCGATACTATTTCATGTAGTATTACGATATGTGATTTGGCCTTCAAATCTCAGATTTTCGCATAATATTGCATTTTAAGCAAGCTTTCTTGCATTTTGTTTCGTACTAAAAATCATCGATTTCAGCAATATTTTGACGTTTATCATCCCCTTTTCCTTTATGTGATATAAACAAAATATCATCGAATTAGGCAATATTTTGCTGTTTTTCCACGTTTTTGTGAATTTTCAGTTTATTGTTATTAATTCATTAAATATACGATTAAAATGATGCAAACACATAATTGATTAGAAATTAACCTTAAACACTTCATTTTCAATCACCTATTTGTTTCTCGTTAAAATACTGAGTAAGATATTAAAAAGGGGAGAAGTTCTGTTTTTATTGCATATATCGACGTTTCTGCCGGATTAGAGCGGTTTTACGTGTACATCTTCCATCGGTAATATAAACGGAAAATCAAGAACATTTTAGTTAATTCTAATGAAACACATTGATTTTTATCATTTGTATTTGAAACAACATTGTCATATGTCTTTTTTTGGATCTATATAATACGAAACCTCGCTCTATGATTTGAAGTTAAAATCCTCAAATATGGTAATATAGTGACTTTTTTCACGTTATTCATGTAGTGTGATTTTACGTATATATATTCGTTTTTACCAATATTTCGATACTACTTCATGTTTTCTCACGATATGTGATTTGGCCTTCAAATCTCAGAATTTTGCAAATTTTGCATTTTTAAGCAAGTTTTCTTGCATTTTGTTTTGTACTAAAAATCATCGAATTTAGCAATATTTTGACCTTTATCATCCCCTTTTCCTTTATGTGTTTTAAACAAAATATCATCGAATTAGGCCGTTTTTCCACGTTTTTGTGAATTTTCAGTTTATTGTTATTAATTCATTATATATATGATAAAAATTATGGAAACACATAACTGATCAAAAAATAACCTTAAATACTTCCTTTTCAATCATCTATTTGCTTCTCGTTAAAATACTGAGTAAGATATTGAAAAGGGGAGAAGTTCTGTTTTTATTGCATATATCGACGTATCAGCCGGATTAGAACGGTTTTACGTGTACATCTTCCATCGGTAATATAAACCGAAAATCAGGAACATTTTAGTTAATTTTAATGAAAACACATTGATTTTTATCATTTGTATTGGAAGCAACATCTTTACACGTCTTTTTTAGGGTCTAAAAAATACGAAACGTCGCTCTATGATTAGAAGTTAAAATCCTCAAATTTGGTACAATAATGACTTTTTTCCCGTTTTTCATGTAGTTTGATATTACGTAAATATATTCATTTTTACCAATATTTCGATACTATTTCACGTAGTATCACGATATATGATTTGGCCTTCAAATCTCAGATTTCGCATAATATTGCTTTTTAAGCAAGTTTTCTTGCATTTTGTTTCGTAATAAAAATCATCGAATTCAGCAATATTTTGACTTTCATCATCCCCTTTTCCTTTATGTGATATAAACAAAATATCATCGAATTAGGCAATATTTTGCTGTTTTTCCACGTTTTTGTGAATTTTCAGTTTATTGCTATTAATTCATAAAATATACGATTAAAATGATGCAAACACATAATTGATTAGAAATTAACCTTAAACACTTCATTTTATATCAACTATTTGTTTCTCGTTAAAATACTGGATGCAGGGGCTCAAGAGAGGGATGCAGAGGCTCAATAGAGGGATGCAGGGGCTCAAGAGATTGATGGAGAGGCTCACGAGAGTGATTCAGAGGTTTACAAGAGTGATGCAGAGGCTGAAGAGAGTGTTGAAGAGGCTGAAGAGAGTGTTGCAGAGGCTCAAGAGAGGGATACAGAGGCTCAAGGGAGTGATGCAGAGACTCAAGAGAGTTATGCAGAGGCTCATTAGAGTGATGCAGAGGCTTACGAGAGTGATGCAGAGGCTCAAGAAAGAGATGCAGAGGCTTAAGAGAGTGATGCAAAGGCTCAGGAGAGGGATGCAGAGGCTCATGAGAGGGATGCAGGAGTTCAGGAGAGGGATGCTGAGGCTTAAGAGAGTGATGCAGAGGCTTAAGAGAGTGATGCAGAGGCTCAGAATAGTGATGCAGAGGGTTAAGAGAGTGATGCAGAGGCTTAAGAGAGTGATGCAGAGGCTGAAGAGAGGGATGCAGAGGCTGAAGAGAGTGATGCAAAGACTCAAGAGAGTTATGCAGAGGTTCAAGAGAATGATGCAGAGCCTTACGAGAGTGATGCAGAGGCTCAAGAGAGGGATGTAGAGGCTGAAGAGAGTGATTCAGAAGCTCAAGAGAGTGATGCAGAAGCACAAGAGAGGGATGCAGGGGCTCAAGAGAGGGATGCAGAGGCTCAATAGAGGGATGCAGAGGCTTAAGAGAGTGATGCAAAGGCTCAGGAGAGGGATGCAGAGGCTCATGAGAGGGATGCAGGAGTTCAAGAGAGGGATGCAGAGGCTCAAGAAAGGGATGCAGAGGCTTAAGAAAGTGATGCAGAGGCTTAAGAAAGTGATGCAGAGGCTCAGAATAGTGATGCAGAGGCTTAAGAGGTTGATGCAGAGGCTCAAGAAAAGACATATGACAATGTTGTTTCAAATACAAATGATAAAAATCAATGTGTTTTCATTAAAATTAACTAAAATGTTCCTGATTTTCCGTTTATATTACCGATGGAAGATGTACACGTAAAACCGCACTAATCCGGCTGAAACGTCGATATATGCAATAAAAACAGAACTTCTCCCCTTTTTAATATCTTACTCAGTATTTTAACGAGAAACAAATAGTTGATTGAAAATGAAGTGTTTAAGGTTAATTTCTAATAAATTATGTGTTTGCATTATTTTTATCGTATATTTAATGAATTAATAGCAATAAACTGAAAATTCACAAAAACGTGGAAAAACAGCAAAATATTGCCTAATTCGATGATATTTTGTTTATATCCCATAAAGGAAAAGTGGATGATAAAAGTCAAAATATTGCTGAATTCGATGATTTTTATTACGAAACAAAATGCAAGAAAACTTGCTTAAAAAGCAATATTATGCGAAATCTGAGATTTGAAGGCCAAATCATATATCGTGATACTACATGAAATAGTATCGAAATATTGGTAAAAATGAATATATTTCCGTAATATCAAACTACATGAAAAACGTGAAAAAAGTCATTATTGTACCAAATTTGAGGATTTTATCTTCTAATCATAGAGCGACGTTTCGTATTTTTTAGACCCTAAAAAAGACGTGTAAAGATGTTGCTTCCAATACAAATGATAAAAATCAATGTGTTTTCATTAAAATTAACTAAAATGTTCCTGAATTTCGGTTTATATTACCGATGGAAGATGTACACGTAAAACCGTTCTAATCCGGCTGATACGTCAATATATGCAATAAAAACAGAACTTCTCCCCTTTTCAATATCTTACTCAGTATTTTAACGAGAAACAAATAGATGATTGAAAAGGAAGTATTTAAGGTTATTTTTTGATCAATTATGTGTTTCCATAATTTTTATCGTATATATAATGAATTAATAACAATAAACTGAAAATTCACAAAAACGTGGAAAAACGGCCTAATTCGATGATATTTTGTTTAAAACACATAAAGGAAAAGGGGATGATAAAGGTCAAAATATTGCTAAATTCGATGATTTTTAGTACAAAACAAAATGCAAGAAAACTTGCTTAAAATGCAAAATTTGCAAAATTCTGAGATTTGAAGGCCAAATCACATATCTTGAGAAAACATGAAGTAGTATCGAAATATTGGTAAAAACGAATATATATACGTAAAATCACACTACATGAATAACGTGAAAAAAGTCACTATATTGCCATATATGAGGATTTTAACTTCAAATCATAGAGCGAGGTTTCGTATTATTTAGATCCAAGAAAAGACATATGACAATGTTGTTTCAAATACAAATGATAAAAATCAATGTGGTTTCATTAAAATTAACTAAAATGTTCTTGATTTTCCGTTTATATTACCGATTGAAGATGTACACGTAAAATCGCTCTAATCCGGCTGAAACGTCGATATATGCAATAAAAACAGAACTTCTCCCCTTTTTAATATCTTACTCAGTATTTTAACGAGAAACAAATAGTTGATTGATAATGAAGTGTTTAAGGTTAATTTCTAATAAATTATGTGTTTGCATTATTTTTATCGTATATTTAATGAATTAATAGCAATAAACTGAAAATTCACAAAAACGTGGAAAAACAGCAAAATATTGCCTAATTCGATGATATTTTGTTAATATCCCATAAAGGAAAAGTGGATGATAAAAGTCAAAATATTGCTGAATTCGATGATTTTTATTACGAAACAAAATGCAAGAAAGCTTGCTTAAAAAGCAATATTATGCGAAATCTGAGATTTGAAAGCCAAATCATATATCGAGATACTACATGAAATAGTATCGAAATATTGGTAAAAATGAATATATTTCCGTAATATCAAACTACATGAAAAACGTGAAAAAAGTCATTATTGTACCAAATTTGAGGATTTTAACTTCTAATCATAGAGCGACGTTTCGTATTTTTTAGACCCTAAAAAAGACGTGTAAAGATGTTGCTTCCAATACAAATGATAAAAATCAATGTGTTTTCATTAAAATTAACTAAAATGTTCCTGATTTTCGGTTTATATTACCGATGGAAGATGTACACGTAAAACCGTTCTAATCCGGCTGATACGTCGATATATGCAATAAAAACAGAACTTCTCCCCTTTTCAATATCTTACTCAGTATTTTAACGAGAAGCAAATAGATGATTGAAAAGGAAGTATTTAAGGTTATTTTTTGATCAATTATGTGTTTCCATAATTTTTATCATATATATAATGAATTAATAACAATAAACTGAAAATTCACAAAAACGTGGAAAAACGGCCTAATTCGATGATATTTTGTTTAAAACACATAAAGGAAAAGGGGATGATAAAGGTCAAAATATTGCTAAATTCGATGATTTTTAGTACAAAACAAAATGCAAGAAAACTTGCTTAAAAATGCAAAATTTGCAAAATTCTGAGATTTGAAGGCCAAATCACATATCGTGAGAAAACATGAAGTAGTATCGAAATATTGGTAAAAACGAATATATATACGTAAAATCACACTACATGAATAACGTGAAAAAAGTCACTATATTGCCATATTTGAGGATTTTAACTTCAAATCATAGAGCGAGGTTTCGTATTATTTAGATCCAAGAAAAGACATATGACAATGTTGTTTCAAATACAAATGATAAAAATCAATGTCGTTTCATTAGAATTAACTAAAATGTTCTTGATTTTCCGTTTATATTACCGATTGAAGATGTACACGTAAAACCGCTCCAATCCGGCTGAAACGTCGATATATGCAATAAAAACCGAATTTCTCCCCTTTTTAATATCTTACTCAGTATTTTAACGAGAAACAAATAGTTTATATAAAATGAAGTGTTTAAGGTTAATTTCTAATCAATTATGTGTTTGCATCATTTTAATCATATATTTTATGAATTAATAACAATAAACTGAAAATTCACAAAAACGTGGAAAAACAGCAAAATATTGCCTAATTCGATGATATTTTGTTTATATCACATAAAGGAAAAGGGGATGATAAACGTCAAAATATTGCTGAATTCGATGATTTTTAGTACGAAACAAAATGCAAGAAAGCTTGCTTAAAAAGCAATATTATGCGAAATCTGAGATTTGAAGGCCAAATCATATATCGTGATACTACATGAAATAGTATCGAAATATTGGTAAAAATGAATATATTTACGTAATATCAAACTACATGAAAAACGTGATTAAAGTCATTATTGTACCAAATTTGAGGATTTTAACTTCTAATCATAGAGCGACGTTTCGTATTTTTTAGACCCTAAAAAAGACGTGTAAAGATGTTGCTTCCAATACAAATGATAAAAATCAATGTGTTTTCATTAAAATTAACTAAAATGTTCCTGATTTTCGGTTTATATTACCGATGGAAGATGTACACGTAAAACCGTTCTAATCCGGCTGATACGTCGATATATGCAATAAAAACAGAACTTCTCTCCTTTTCAATATCTTACTCAGTATTTTAACGAGAAACAAATAGATGATTGAAAAGGAAGTATTTAAGGTTATTTTTTGATCAATTATGTGTTTCCATAATTTTTATCGTATATATAATGAATTAATAACAATAAACTGAAAATTCACAAAAACGTGGAAAAACGGCCTAATTCGATGATATTTTGTTTAAAACACATAAAGGAAAAGGGGATGATAAAGGTCAAAATATTGCTAAATTCGATGATTTTTAGTACAAAACAAAATGCAAGAAAACTTGCTTAAAAAGCAATATTATGCGAAATCTGAGATTTGAAGGCCAAATCATATATCGTGATACTACATGAAATAGTATCGAAATATTGGTAGAAATGAATATATTTACGTAATATCAAACTACATGAAAAACGTGAAAAAAGTCATTATTGTACCAAATTTGAGGATTTTAACTTCTAATCATAGAGCGACGTTTCGTATTTTTTAGACCCTAAAAAAGACGTGTAAAGATGTTGCTTCCAATACAAATGATAAAAATCAATGTGTTTTCATTAAAATTAACTAAAATGTTCCTGATTTTCGGTTTATATTACCGATGGAAGATGTACACGTAAAACCGTTCTAATCCGGCTGATACGTAGATATATGCAATAAAAACAGAACTTCTCCCCTTTTCAATATCTTACTCAGTATTTTAACGAGAAACAAATAGATGATTGAAAAGGAAGTATTTAAGGTTATTTTTTGATCAATTATGTGTTTCCATAATTTTTATCGTATATATAATGAATTAATAACAATAAACTGAAAATTCACAAAAACTTGGAAAAACGGCCTAATTCGATGATATTTTGTTTAAAACACATAGAGGAAAAGGGGATGATAAAGGTCAAAATATTGCTAAATTCGATGATTTTTAGTACAAAACAAAATGCAAGAAAACTTGCTTAGAAATGCAAAATTTGCAAAATTCTGAGATTTGAAGGCCAAATCACATATCGTGAGAAAACATGAAGTAGTATCGAAATATTGGTAAAAACGAATATATATACGTAAAATCACACTACATGAATAACGTGAAAAAAGTCACTATATTGCCATATATGAGGATTTTAACTTCAAATCATAGAGCGAGGTTTCGTATTATTTAGATCCAAGAAAAGACATATGACAATGTTGTTTCAAATACAAATGATAAAAATCAATGTGGTTTCATTAGAATTAACTAAAATGTTCTTGATTTTCCGTTTATATTACCGATTGAAGATGTACACGTAAAATCGCTCTAATCCGGCTGAAACGTCGATATATGCAATAAAAACAGAACTTCTCCCCTTTTTAATATCTTACTCAGTATTTTAACGAGAAACAAATAGTTGATTGATAATGAAGTGTTTAAGGTTAATTTCTAATAAATTATGTGTTTGCATTATTTTTATCGTATATTTAATGAATTAATAGCAATAAACTGAAAATTCACAAAAACGTGGAAAAACAGCAAAATATTGCCTAATTCGATGATATTTTGTTTATATCCCATAAAGGAAAAGTGGATGATAAAAGTCAAAATATTGCTGAATTCGATGATTTTTATTACGAAACAAAATGCAAGAAAACTTGCTTAAAAAGCAATATTATGCGAAATCTGAGATTTGAAGGCCAAATCATATATCGTGATACTACATGAAATAGTATCGAAATATTGGTAAAAATGAATATATTTCCGTAATATCAAACTACATGAAAAACGTGAAAAAAGTCATTATTGTACCAAATTTTAGGATTTTAACTACTAATCATAGAGCGACGTTTCGTATTTTTTAGACCCTAAAAAAGACGTGTAAAGATGTTGCTTCCAATACAAATGATAAAAATCAATGTGTTTTCATTAAAATTAACTAAAATGTTCCTGATTTTCGGTTTATATTACCGATGGAAGATGTACACGTAAAACCGTTCTAATCCGGCTGATACGTCGATATATGCAATAAAAACAGAACTTCTCCCCTTTTCAATATCTTACTCAGTATTTTAACGAGAAACAAATAGATGATTGAAAAGGAAGTATTTAAGGTTATTTTTTGATCAATTATGTGTTTCCATAATTTTTATCGTATATATAATGAATTAATAACAATAAACTGAAAATTCACAAAAACGTGGAAAAACGGCCTAATTCGATGATATTTTGTTTAAAACACATAAAGGAAAAGGGGATGATAAAGGTCAAAATATTGCTAAATTCGATGATTTTTAGTACAAAACAAAATGCAAGAAAACTTGCTTAAAAAGCAATATTATGCGAAATCTGAGATTTGAAGGCCAAATCATATATCGTGATACTATATGAAATAGTATCAAAATATTGGTAGAAATGAATATATTTACGTAATATCAAACTACATGAAAAACGTGAAAAAAGTCATTATTGTACCAAATTTGAGGATTTTAACTTCTAATCATAGAGCGACGTTTCGTATTTTTTAGACCCTAAAAAAGACGTGTAAAGATGTTGCTTCCAATACAAATGATAAAAATCAATGTGTTTTCATTAAAATTAACTAAAATGTTCCTGATTTTCGGTTTATATTACCGATGGAAGATGTACACGTAAAACCGTTCTAATCCGGCTGATACGTAGATATATGCAATAAAAACAGAACTTCTCCCCTTTTCAATATCTTACTCAGTATTTTAACGAGAAACAAATAGATGATTGAAAAGGAAGTATTTAAGGTTATTTTTTGATCAATTATGTGTTTCCATAATTTTTATCGTATATATAATGAATTAATAACAATAAACTGAAAATTCACAAAAACGTGGAAAAACGGCCTAATTCGATGGTATTTTGTTTAAAACACATAGAGGAAAAGGGGATGATAAAGGTCAAAATATTGCTAAATTCGATGATTTTTAGTACAAAACAAAATGCAAGAAAACTTGCTTAGAAATGCAAAATTTGCAAAATTCTGAGATTTGAAGGCCAGATCACATATCGTGAGAAAACATGAAGTAGTATCGAAATATTGGTAAAAACGAATATATATACGAAAAATCACACTACATGAATAACGTGAAAAAAGTCACTATATTGCCATATATGAGGATTTTAACTTCAAATCATAGAGCGAGGTTTCGTATTATTTAGATCCAAGAAAAGACATATGACAATGTTGTTTCAAATACAAATGATAAAAATCAATGTGTTTTCATTAAAATTAACTAAAATGTTCCTGATTTTCCGTTTATATTACCGATGGAAGATGTACACGTAAAACCGCACTAATCCGGCTGAAACGTCGATATATGCAATAAAAACAGAACTTCTCCCCTTTCCAATATCTTACTCAGTATTTTAACGAGAAACAAATAGTTGATTGATAATGAAGTGTTTAAGGTTAATTTCTAATAAATTATGTGTTTGCATTATTTTTATCGTATATTTAATGAATTAATAGCAATAAACTGAAAATTCACAAAAACGTGGAAAAACAGCAAAATATTGCCTAATTCGATGATATTTTGTTTATATCCCATAAAGGAAAAGTGGATGATAAAAGTCAAAATATTGCTGAATTCGATGATTTTTATTACGAAACAAAATGCAAGAAAACTTGCTTAAAAAGCAATATTATGCGAAATCTGAGATTTGAAAGCCAAATCATATATCGTGATACTACATGAAATAGTATCGAAATATTGGTGAAAATGAATATATTTCCGTAATATCAAACTACATGAAAAACATGAAAAAAGTCAATATTGTACCAAATTTGAGGATTTTATCTTCTAATCATAGAGCGACGTTTCGTATTTTTTAGACCCTAAAAAAGACGTGTAAAGATGTTGCTTCCAATACAAATGATAAAAATCAATGTGTTTTCATTAAAATTAACTAAAATGTTCCTGAATTTCGGTTTATATTACCGATGGAAGATGTACACGTAAAACCGTTCTAATCCGGCTGATACGTCAATATATGCAATAAAAACAGAACTTCTCCCCTTTTCAATATCTTACTCAGTATTTTAACGAGAAACAAATAGATGATTGAAAAGGAAGTATTTAAGGTTATTTTTTGATCAATTATGTGTTTCCATAATTTTTATCGTATATATAATGAATTAATAACAATAAACTGAAAATTCACAAAAACGTGGAAAAACGGCCTAATTCGATGATATTTTGTTTAAAACACATAAAGGAAAAGGGGATGATAAAGGTCAAAATATTGCTAAATTCGATGATTTTTAGTACAAAACAAAATGCAAGAAAACTTGCTTAAAAATGCAAAATTTGCAAAATTCTGAGATTTGAAGGCCAAATCACATATCTTGAGAAAACATGAAGTAGTATCGAAATATTGGTAAAAACGAATATATATACGTAAAATCACACTACATGAATAACGTGAAAAAAGTCACTATATTGCCATATATGAGGATTTTAACTTCAAATCATAGAGCGAGGTTTCGTATTATTTAGATCCAAGAAAAGACATATGACAATGTTGTTTCAAATACAATTGATAAAAATCAATGTGGTTTCATTAGAATTAACTAAAATGTTCTTGATTTTCCGTTTATATTACCGATTGAAGATATACACGTAAAATCGCTCTAATCCGGCTGAAACGTCGATATATGCAATAAAAACAGAACTTCTCCCCTTTTTAATACCTTACTCAGTATTTTAACGAGAAACAAATAGTTGATTGATAATGAAGTGTTTAAGGTTAATTTCTAATAAATTATGTGTTTGCATTATTTTTATCGTATATTTAATGAATTAATAGCAATAAACTGAAAATTCACAAAAACGTGGAAAAACAGCAAAATATTGCCTAATTCGATGATATTTTGTTTATATCCCATAAAGGAAAAGTGGATGATAGAAGGCAAAATATTGCTGAATTCGATGATTTTTATTACGAAACAAAATGCAAGAAAGCTTGCTTAAAAAGCAATATTATGCGAAATCTGAGATTTGAAGGCCAAATCATATATCGTGATACTACATGAAATAGTATCGAAATATTGGTAAAAATTAATATATTTCCGTAATATCAAACTACATGAAAAACGTGAAAAAAGTCATTATTGTACCAAATTTGAGGATTTTAACTTCTAATCATAGAGCGACGTTTCGTATTTTTTAGACCCTAAAAAAGACGTGTAAAGATGTTGCTTCCAATACAAATGATAAAAATCAATGTGTTTTCATTAAAATTAACTAAAATGTTCCTGATTTTCGGTTTATATTACCGATGGAAGATGTACACGTAAAACCGTTCTAATCCGGCTGATACGTCGATATATGCAATAAAAACAAAACTTCTCCCCTTTTCAATATCTTACTCAGTATTTTAACGAGAAACAAATAGATGATTGAAAAGGAAGTATTTAAGGTTATTTTTTGATCAATTATGTGTTTCCATAATTTTTATCATATATATAATGAATTAATAACAATAAACTGAAAATTCACAAAAACGTGGAAAAACGGCCTAATTCGATGATATTTTGTTTAAAACACATAAAGGAAAAGGGGATGATAAAGGTCAAAATATTGCTAAATTCGATGATTTTTAGTACAAAACAAAATGCAAGAAAACTTGCTTAAAAATGCAAAATTTGCAAAATTCTGAGATTTGAAGGCCAAATCACATATCGTGAGAAAACATGAAGTAGTATCGAAATATTGGTAAAAACGAATATATATACGTAAAATCACACTACATGAATAACGTGAAAAAAGTCACTATATTGCCATATTTGAGGATTTTAACTTCAAATCATAGAGCGAGGTTTCGTATTATTTAGATCCAAGAAAAGACATATGACAATGTTGTTTCAAATACAAATGATAAAAATCAATGTCGTTTCATTAGAATTAACTAAAATGTTCTTGATTTTCCGTTTATATTACCGATTGAAGATGTACACGTAAAACCGCTCTAATCCGGCTGAAACGTCGATATATGCAATAAAAACAGAACTTCTCCCCTTTTTAATATCTTACTCAGTATTTTAACGAGAAACAAATAGTTGATATAAAATGAAGTGTTTAAGGTTAATTTCTAATCAATTATGTGTTTGCATCATTTTAATCATATATTTTATGAATTAATAACAATAAACTGAAAATTCACAAAAACGTGGAAAAACAGCAAAATATTGCCTAATTCGATGATATTTTGTTTATATCACATATAGGAAAAGGGGATGATAAACGTCAAAATATTGCTGAATTCGATGATTTTTAGTACGAAACAAAATGCAAGAAAGCTTGCTTAAAAAGCAATATTATGCGAAATCTGAGATTTGAAGGCCAAATCACATATCGTGATACTACATGAAATAGTATCGAAATATTGGTAAAAATGAATATATTTACGTAATATCAAACTACATGAAAAACGTGAAAAAAGTCATTATTGTACCAAATTTGATGATTTTAACTTCTAATTATAGAGCGACGTTTCGTATTTTTTAGACCCTAAAAAAGACGTGTAAAGATATTGCTTCCAATACAAATGATAAAAATCAATGTGTTTTCATTAAAATTAACTAAAATGTTCCTGATTTTCGGTTTATATTACCGATGGAAGATGTACACGTAAAACCGTTCTAATCCGGCTGATACGTCTATATATGCAATAAAAACAGAACTTCTCCCCTTTTCAATATCTTACTCAGTATTTTAACGAGAAACAAATAGATGATTGAAAAGGAAGTATTTAAGGTTATTTTTTGATCAATTATGTGTTTCCATAATTTTTATCGTATATATAATGAATTAATAACAATAAACTGAAAATTCACAAAAACGTGGAAAAACGGCCTAATTCGATGATATTTTGTTTAAAACACATAGAGGAAAAGGGGATGATAAAGGTCAAAATATTGCTAAATTCGATGATTTTTAGTACAAAACAAAATGCAAGAAAACTTGCTTAAAAATGCAAAATTTGCAAAATTCTGAGATTTGAAGGCCAGATCACATATCGTGAGAAAACATGAAGTAGTATCGAAATATTGGTAAAAACGAATATATATACGAAAAATCACACTACATGAATAACGTGAAAAAAGTCACTATATTGCCATATATGAGGATTTTAACTTCAAATCATAGAGCGAGGTTTCGTATTATTTAGATCCAAGAAAAGACATATGACAATGTTGTTTCAAATACAAATGATAAAAATCAATGTGTTTTCATTAAAATTAACTAAAATGTTCCTGATTTTCCGTTTATATTACCGATGGAAGATGTACACGTAAAACCGCACTAATCCGGCTGAAACGTCGATATATGCAATAAAAACAGAACTTCTCCCCTTTCCAATATCTTACTCAGTATTTTAACGAGAAACAAATAGTTGATTGATAATGAAGTGTTTAAGGTTAATTTCTAATAAATTATGTGTTTGCATTATTTTTATCGTATATTTAATGAATTAATAGCAATAAACTGAAAATTCACAAAAACGTGGAAAAACAGCAAAATATTGCCTAATTCGATGATATTTTGTTTATATCCCATAAAGGAAAAGTGGATGATAAAAGTCAAAATATTGCTGAATTCGATGATTTTTATTACGAAACAAAATGCAAGAAAACTTGCTTAAAAAGCAATATTATGCGAAATCTGAGATTTGAAAGCCAAATCATATATCGTGATACTACATGAAATAGTATCGAAATATTGGTGAAAATGAATATATTTCCGTAATATCAAACTACATGAAAAACGTGAAAAAAGTCATTATTGTACCAAATTTGAGGATTTTATCTTCTAATCATAGAGCGACGTTTCGTATTTTTTAGACCCTAAAAAAGACGTGTAAAGATGTTGCTTCCAATACAAATGATAAAAATCAATGTGTTTTCATTAAAATTAACTAAAATGTTCCTGAATTTCGGTTTATATTACCGATGGAAGATGTACACGTAAAACCGTTCTAATCCGGCTGATACGTCAATATATGCAATAAAAACAGAACTTCTCCCCTTTTCAATATCTTACTCAGTATTTTAACGAGAAACAAATAGATGATTGAAAAGGAAGTATTTAAGGTTATTTTTTGATCAATTATGTGTTTCCATAATTTTTATCGTATATAAAATGAATTAATAACAATAAACTGAAAATTCACAAAAACGTGGAAAAACGGCCTAATTCGATGATATTTTGTTTAAAACACATAAAGGAAAAGGGGATGATAAAGGTCAAAATATTGCTAAATTCGATGATTTTTAGTACAAAACAAAATGCAAGAAAACTTGCTTAAAAATGCAAAATTTGCAAAATTCTGAGATTTGAAGGCCAAATCACATATCGTGAGAAAACATGAAGAAGTATCGAAATATTGGTAAAAATGAATATATATACGTAAAATCACACTACATGAATAACGTGAAAAAAGTCACTATATTGCCATATATGAGGATTTTAACTTCAAATCATAGAGCGAGGTTTCGTATTATTTAGATCCAAGAAAAGACATATGACAATGTTGTTTCAAATACAAATGATAAAAATCAATGTGGTTTCATTAGAATTAACTAAAATGTTCTTGATTTTCCGTTTATATTACCGATTGAAGATATACACGTAAAATCGCTCTAATCCGGCTGAAACGTCGATATATGCAATAAAAACAGAACTTCTCCCCTTTTTAATATCTTACTCAGTATTTTAACGAGAAACAAATAGTTGATTGATAATGAAGTGTTTAAGGTTAATTTCTAATAAATTATGTGTTTGCATTATTTTTATCGTATATTTAATGAATTAATAGCAATAAACTGAAAATTCACAAAAACGTGGAAAAACAGCAAAATATTGCCTAATTCGATGATATTTTGTTTATATCCCATAAAGGAAAAGTGGATGATAGAAGGCAAAATATTGCTGAATTCGATGATTTTTATTACGAAACAAAATGCAAGAAAGCTTGCTTAAAAAGCAATATTATGCGAAATCTGAGATTTGAAGGCCAAATCATATATCGTGATACTACATGAAATAGTATCGAAATATTGGTAAAAATGAATATATTTACGTAATATCAAACTACATGAAAAACGTGAAAAAAGTCATTATTGTACCAAATTTGAGGATTTTAACTTCTAATCATAGAGCGACGTTTCGTATTTTTTAGACCCTAAAAAAGACGTGTAAAGATGTTGCTTCCAATACAAATGATAAAAATCAATGTGTTTTCATTAAAATTAACTAAAATGTTCCTGATTTTCGGTTTATATTACCGATGGAAGATGTACACGTAAAACCGTTCTAATCCGGCTGATACGTCGATATATGCAATAAAAACAAAACTTCTCCCCTTTTCAATATCTTACTCAGTATTTTAACGAGAAACAAATAGATGATTGAAAAGGAAGTATTTAAGGTTATTTTTTGATCAATTATGTGTTTCCATAATTTTTATCATATATATAATGAATTAATAACAATAAACTGAAAATTCACAAAAACGTGGAAAAACGGCCTAATTCGATGATATTTTGTTTAAAACACATAAAGGAAAAGGGAATGATAAAGGTCAAAATATTGCTAAATTCGATGATTTTTAGTACAAAACAAAATGCAAGAAAACTTGCTTAAAAATGCAAAATTTGCAAAATTCTGAGATTTGAAGGCCAAATCACATATCGTGAGAAAACATGAAGTAGTATCGAAATATTGGTAAAACGAATATATATACGTAAAATCACACTACATGAATAACGTGAAAAAAGTCACTATATTGCCATATTTGAGGATTTTAACTTCAAATCATAGAGCGAGGTTTCGTATTATTTAGATCCAAGAAAAGACATATGACAATGTTGTTTCAAATACAAATGATAAAAATCAATGTCGTTTCATTAGAATTAACTAAAATGTTCTTGATTTTCCGTTTATATTACCGATTGAAGATGTACACGTAAAACCGCTCTAATCCGGCTGAAACGTCGATATATGCAATAAAAACAGAACTTCTCCCCTTTTTAATATCTTACTCAGTATTTTAACGAGAAACAAATAGTTGATATAAAATGAAGTGTTTAAGGTTAATTTCTAATCAATTATGTGTTTGCATCATTTTAATCATATATTTTATGAATTAATAACAATAAACTGAAAATTCACAAAAACGTGGAAAAACAGCAAAATATTGCCTAATTCGATGATATTTTGTTTATATCACATATAGGAAAAGGGGATGATAAACGTCAAAATATTGCTGAATTCGATGATTTTTAGTACGAAACAAAATGCAAGAAAGCTTGCTTAAAAAGCAATATTATGCGAAATCTGAGATTTGAAGGCCAAATCACATATCGTGATACTACATGAAATAGTATCGAAATATTGGTAAAAATGAATATATTTACGTAATATCAAACTACATGAAAAACGTGAAAAAAGTCATTATTGTACCAAATTTGATGATTTTAACTTCTAATCATAGAGCGACGTTTCGTATTTTTTAGACCCTAAAAAAGACGTGTAAAGATATTGCTTCCAATACAAATGATAAAAATCAATGTGTTTTCATTAAAATTAACTAAAATGTTCCTGATTTTCGGTTTATATTACCGATGGAAGATGTACACGTAAAACCGTTCTAATCCGGCTGATACGTCGATATATGCAATAAAAACAGAACTTCTCCCCTTTTCAATATCTTACTCAGTATTTTAACGAGAAACAAATAGATGATTGAAAAGGAAGTATTTAAGGTTATTTTTTGATCAATTATGTGTTTCCATAATTTTTATCGTATATATAATGAATTAATAACAATAAACTGAAAATTCACAAAAACGTGGAAAAACGGCCTAATTCGATGATATTTTGTTTAAAACACATAAAGGAAAAGGGGATGATAAAGGTCAAAATATTGCTAAATTCGATGATTTTTAGTACAAAACAAAATGCAAGAAAACTTGCTTAAAAAGCAATATTATGCGAAATCTGAGATTTGAAGGCCAAATCATATATCGTGATACTACATGAAATAGTATCGAAATATTGGTAGAAATGAATATATTTACGTAATATCAAACTACATGAAAAACGTGAAAAAAGTCATTATTGTACCAAATTTGAGGATTTTAACTTCTAATCATAGAGCGACGTTTCGTATTTTTTAGACCCTAAAAAAGACGTGTAAAGATGTTGCTTCCAATACAAATGATAAAAATCAATGTGTTTTCATTAAAATTAACTAAAATGTTCCTGATTTTCGGATTATATTACCGATGGAAGATGTACACGTAAAACCGTTCTAATCCGGCTGATACGTAGATATATGCAATAAAAACAGAACTTCTCCCCTTTTCAATATCTTACTCAGTATTTTAACGAGAAACAAATAGATGATTGAAAAGGAAGTATTTAAGGTTATTTTTTGATCAATTATGTGTTTCCATAATTTTTATCGTATATATAATGAATTAATAACAATAAACTGAAAATTCACAAAAACGTGGAAAAACGGCCTAATTCGATGATATTTTGTTTAAAACACATAGAGGAAAAGGGGATGATAAAGGTCAAAATATTGCTAAATTCGATGATTTTTAGTACAAAACAAAATGCAAGAAAACTTGCTTAGAAATGCAAAATTTGCAAAATTCTGAGATTTGAAGGCCAAATCACATATCGTGAGAAAACATGAAGTAGTATCGAAATATTGGTAAAAACGAATATATATACGTAAAATCACACTACATGAATAACGTGAAAAAAGTCACTATATTGCCATATTTGAGGATTTTAACTTCAAATCATAGAGCGAGGTTTCGTATTATTTAGATCCAAGAAAAGACATATGACAATGTTGTTTCAAATACAAATGATAAAAATCAATGTGGTTTCATTAGAATTAACTAAAATGTTCCTGATTTTCCGTTTATATTACCGATTGAAGATGTACACGTAAAACCGCTCTAATCCGGCTGAAACGTCGATATATGCAACAAAAACAGAACTTCTCCCCTTTTTAATATCTCACTCAGTATTTTAACGAGAAACAAATAGTTGATATAAAATGAAGTGTTTAAGGTTAATTTCTAATCAATTATGTGTTTGCATCATTTTAATCGTATATTTTATGAATTAATAACAATAAACTGAAAATTCACAAAAACGTGGAAAAACAGCAAAATATTGCCTAATTCGATGATATTTTGTTTATATCACATAAAGGAAAAGGGGATGATAAACGTCAAAATATTGCTGAATTCGATGATTTTTAGTACGAAACAAAATGCAAGAAAGTTTGCTTAAAAAGCAATATTATGCGAAATCTGAGATTTGAAGGCCAAATCATATATCGTGATACTACATGAAATAGTATCGAAATATTGGTAAAAATGAATATATTTACGTAATATCAAACTACATGAAAAACGTGAAAAAAGTCATTATTGTACCAAATTTGAGGATTTTAACTTCTAATCATAGAGCGACGTTTCGTATTTTTTAGACCCTAAAAAAGACGTGTAAAGATGTTGCTTCCAATACAAATGATAAAAATCAATGTGTTTTCATTAAAATTAACTAATATGTTCCTGATTTTCGGTTTATATTACCGATGGAAGATGTACACGTAAAACCGTTCTAATCCGGCTGATACGTCGATATATGCAATAAAAACAGAACTTCTCCCCTTTTCAATATCTTACTCAGTATTTTAACGAGAAACAAATAGATGATTGAAAAGGATGTATTTAAGGTTATTTTTTGATCAATTATGTGTTTCCATAATTTTTATCGTATATATAATGAATTAATAACAATAAACTGAAAATTCACAAAAACGTGGAAAAACGGCCTAATTCGATGATATTTTGTTTAAAACACATAAAGGAAAAGGGGATGATAAAGGTCAAAATATTGCTAAATTCGATGATTTTTAGTACAAAACAAAATGCAAGAAAACTTGCTTAAAAAGCAATATTATGCGAAATCTGAGATTTGAAGGCCAAATCATATATCGTGATACTACATGAAATAGTATCGAAATATTGGTAGAAATGAATATATTTACGTAATATCAAACTACATGAAAAACGTGAAAAAAGTCATTATTGTACCAAATTTGAGGATTTTAACTTCTAATCATAGAGCGACGTTTCGTATTTTTTAGACCCTAAAAAAGACGTGTAAAGATGTTGCTTCCAATACAAATGATAAAAATCAATGTGTTTTCATTAAAATTAACTAAAATGTTCCTGATTTTCGGTTTATATTACCGATGGAAGATGTACACGTAAAACCGTTCTAATCCGGCTGATACGTCGATATATGCAATAAAAACAGAACTTCTCCCCTTTTCAATATCTTACTCAGTATTTTAACGAGAAACAAATAGATGATTGAAAAGGATGTATTTAAGGTTATTTTTTGATCAATTATGTGTTTCCATAATTTTTATCGTATATATAATGAATTAATAACAATAAACTGAAAATTCACAAAAACGTGGAAAAACGGCCTAATTCGATGATATTTTGTTTAAAACACATAAAGGAAAAGGGGATGATAAAGGTCAAAATATTGCTAAATTCGATGATTTTTAGTACAAAACAAAATGCAAGAAAACTTGCTTAGAAATGCAATATTTGCAAAATTCTGAGATTTGAAGGCCAAATCAAATATCGTGAGAAAACATGAAGTAGTATCGAAATATTGGTAAAAACGAATATATATACGTAAAATCACACTACATGAATAACGTGAAAAAAGTCACTATATTGCCATATTTGAGAATTTTAACTTCAAATCATAGAGCGAGGTTTCGTATTATTTAGATCCAAGAAAAGACATATGACAATGTTGTTTCAAATACAAATGATAAAAATCAATGTGGTTTCATTAGAATTAACTAAAATGTTCTTGATTTTCCGTTTATATTACCGATTGAAGATGTACACGTAAAACCGCTCTAATCCGGCTGAAACGTCGATATATGCAATAAAAACAGAACTTCTCCCCTTTTTAATATCTTACTCAGTATTTTAACGAGAAACAAATAGTTGATATAAAATGAAGTGTTTAAGGTTAATTTCTAATCAATTATATGTTTGCATCATTTTAATCGTATATTTTATGAATTAATAACAATAAACTGAAAATTCACAAAAACGTGGAAAAACAGCAAAATGTTGCCTAATTCGATGATATTTTGTTTATATCACATAAAGGAAAAGGGGATGATAAACGTCAAAATATTGCTGAATTCGATGATTTTTAGTACGAAAAAAAATTCAAGAAAGCTTGCTTAAAAAGCAATATTATGCGAAATCTGAGATTTGAAGGCCAAATCATATATCGTGATATTACATGAAATAGTATCGAAATATTGGTAAAAATGAATATATTTACGTAATATCAAACTACATGAAAAACGTGAAAAAAGTCATTATTGTACCAAATTTGAGGATTTTAACTTCTAATCATAGAGCGACGTTTCGTATTTTTTAGACCCTAAAAAAGACGTGTAAAGATGTTGCTTCCAATACAAATGATAAAAATCAATGTGTTTTCATTAAAATTAACTAATATGTTCCTGATTTTCGGTTTATATTACCGATGGAAGATGTACACGTAAAACCGTTCTAATCCGGCTGATACGTCGATATATGCAATAAAAACAGAACTTCTCCCCTTTTCAATATCTTACTCAGTATTTTAACGAGAAACAAATAGATGATTGAAAAGGATGTATTTAAGGTTATTTTTTGATCAATTATGTGTTTCCATAATTTTTATCGTATATATAATGAATTAATAACAATAAACTGAAAATTCACAAAAACGTGGAAAAACGGCCTAATTCGATGATATTTTGTTTAAAACACATAAAGGAAAAGGGGATGATAAAGGTCAAAATATTGCTAAATTCGATGATTTTTAGTACAAAACAAAATGCAAGAAAACTTGCTTAAAAAGCAATATTATGCGAAATCTGAGATTTGAAGGCCAAATCATATATCGTGATACTACATGAAATAGTATCGAAATATTGGTAGAAATGAATATATTTACGTAATATCAAACTACATGAAAAACGTGAAAAAAGTCATTATTGTACCAAATTTGAGGATTTTAACTTCTAATCATAGAGCGACGTTTCGTATTTTTTAGACCCTAAAAAAGACGTGTAAAGATGTTGCTTCCAATACAAATGATAAAAATCAATGTGTTTTCATTAAAATTAACTAAAATGTTCCTGATTTTCGGTTTATATTACCGATGGAAGATGTACACGTAAAACCGTTCTAATCCGGCTGATACGTAGATATATGCAATAAAAACAGAACTTCTCCCCTTTTCAATATCTTACTCAGTATTTTAACGAGAAACAAATAGATGATTGAAAAGGAAGTATTTAAGGTTATTTTTTGATCAATTATGTGTTTCCATAATTTTTATCGTATATATAATGAATTAATAACAATAAACTGAAAATTCACAAAAACGTGGAAAAACGGCCTAATTCGATGATATTTTGTTTAAAACACATAGAGGAAAAGGGGATGATAAAGGTCAAAATATTGCTAAATTCGATGATTTTTAGTACAAAACAAAATGCAAGAAAACTTGCTTAGAAATGCAAAATTTGCAAAATTCTGAGATTTGAAGGCCAAATCACATATCGTGAGAAAACATGAAGTAGTATCGAAATATTGGTAAAAACGAATATATATACGTAAAATCACACTACATGAATAACGTGAAAAAAGTCACTATATTGCCATATTTGAGGATTTTAACTTCAAATCATAGAGCGAGGTTTCGTATTATTTAGATCCAAGAAAAGACATATGACAATGTTGTTTCAAATACAAATGATAAAAATCAATGTGGTTTCATTAGAATTAACTAAAATGTTCCTGATTTTCCGTTTATATTACCGATTGAAGATGTACACGTAAAACCGCTCTAATCCGGCTGAAACGTCGATATATGCAACAAAAACAGAACTTCTCCCCTTTTTAATATCTTACTCAGTATTTTAACGAGAAACAAATAGTTGATATAAAATGAAGTGTTTAAGGTTAATTTCTAATCAATTATGTGTTTGCATCATTTTAATCGTATATTTTATGAATTAATAACAATAAACTGAAAATTCACAAAAACGTGGAAAAACAGCAAAATATTGCCTAATTCGATGATATTTTGTTTATATCACATAAAGGAAAAGGGGATGATAAACGTCAAAATATTGCTGAATTCGATGATTTTTAGTACGAAACAAAATGCAAGAAAGTTTGCTTAAAAAGCAATATTATGCGAAATCTGAGATTTGAAGGCCAAATCATATATCGTGATACTACATGAAATAGTATCGAAATATTGGTAAAAATGAATATATTTACGTAATATCAAACTACATGAAAAACGTGAAAAAAGTCATTATTGTACCAAATTTGAGGATTTTAACTTCTAATCATAGAGCGACGTTTCGTATTTTTTAGACCCTAAAAAAGACGTGTAAAGATGTTGCTTCCAATACAAATGATAAAAATCAATGTGTTTTCATTAAAATTAACTAATATGTTCCTGATTTTCGGTTTATATTACCGATGGAAGATGTACACGTAAAACCGTTCTAATCCGGCTGATACGTCGATATATGCAATAAAAACAGAACTTCTCCCCTTTTCAATATCTTACTCAGTATTTTAACGAGAAACAAATAGATGATTGAAAAGGATGTATTTAAGGTTATTTTTTGATCAATTATGTGTTTCCATAATTTTTATCGTATATATAATGAATTAATAACAATAAACTGAAAATTCACAAAAACGTGGAAAAACGGCCTAATTCGATGATATTTTGTTTAAAACACATAAAGGAAAAGGGGATGATAAAGGTCAAAATATTGCTAAATTCGATGATTTTTAGTACAAAACAAAATGCAAGAAAACTTGCTTAGAAATGCAATATTTGCAAAATTCTGAGATTTGAAGGCCAAATCAAATATCGTGAGAAAACATGAAGTAGTATCGAAATATTGGTAAAAACGAATATATATACGTAAAATCACACTACATGAATAACGTGAAAAAAGTCACTATATTGCCATATTTGAGAATTTTAACTTCAAATCATAGAGCGAGGTTTCGTATTATTTAGATCCAAGAAAAGACATATGACAATGTTGTTTCAAATACAAATGATAAAAATCAATGTGGTTTCATTAGAATTAACTAAAATGTTCTTGATTTTCCGTTTATATTACCGATTGAAGATGTACACGTAAAACCGCTCTAATCCGGCTGAAACGTCGATATATGCAATAAAAACAGAACTTCTCCCCTTTTTAATATCTTACTCAGTATTTTAACGAGAAACAAATAGTTGATATAAAATGAAGTGTTTAAGGTTAATTTCTAATCAATTATATGTTTGCATCATTTTAATCGTATATTTTATGAATTAATAACAATAAACTGAAAATTCACAAAAACGTGGAAAAACAGCAAAATATTGCCTAATTCGATGATATTTTGTTTATATCACATAAAGGAAAAGGGGATGATAAACGTCAAAATATTGCTGAATTCGATGATTTTTAGTACGAAAAAAAATGCAAGAAAGCTTGCTTAAAAAGCAATATTATGCGAAATCTGAGATTTGAAGGCCAAATCATATATCGTGATACTACATGAAATAGTATCGAAATATTGGTAAAAATGAATATATTTACGTAATATCAAACTACATGAAAAACGTGAAAAAAGTCATTATTGTACCAAATTTGAGGATTTTAACTTCTAATCATAGAGCGACGTTTCGTATTTTTTAGACCCTAAAAAAGACGTGTAAAGATGTTGCTTCCAATACAAATGATAAAAATCAATGTGTTTTCATTAAAATTAACTAAAATGTTCCTGATTTTCGGTTTATATTACCGATGGAAGATGTACACGTAAAACCGTTCTAATCCGGCTGAAACGTCGATATATGCAATAAAAACAGAACTTCTCCCCTTTTTAATATCTTACTCAGTATTTTAACGAGAAACAAATAGTTGATATAAAATGAAGTGTTTAAGGTTAATTTCTAATCAATTATGTGTTTGCATCATTTTAATCGTATATTTTATGAATTAATAACAATAAACTGAAAATTCACAAAAACGTGGAAAAACAGCAAAATATTGCCTAATTCGATGATATTTTGTTTATATCACATAAAGGAAAAGGGGATGATAAACGTCAAAATATTGCTGAATTCGATGATTTTTAGTACGAAACAAAATGCAAGAAAGCTTGCTTAAAAAGCAATATTATGCGAAATCTGAGATTTGAAGGCCAAATCATATATCGTGATACTACATGAAATAGTATCGAAATATTGGTAAAAATGAATATATTTACGTAATATCAAACTACATGAAAAACGTGAAAAAAGTCATTATTGTACCAAATTTGAGGATTTTAACTTCTATTCATAGAGCGACGTTTCGTATTTTTTAGACCCTAAAAAAGACGTGTAAAGATGTTGCTTCCAATACAAATGATAAAAATCAATGTGTTTTCATTAAAATTAACTAAAATGTTCCTGATTTTCGGTTTATATTACCGATGGAAGATGTACACGTAAAACCGTTCTAATCCGGCTGATACGTCGATATATGCAATAAAAACAGAACTTCTCCCCTTTTCAATATCTTACTCAGTATTTTAACGAGAAACAAATAGATGATTGAAAAGGAAGTATTTAAGGTTATTTTTTGATCAATTATGTGTTTCCATAATTTTTATCGTATATATAATGAATTAATAACAATAAACTGAAAATTCACAAAAACGTGGAAAAACGGCCTAATTCGATGATATTTTGTTTAAAACACATAAAGGAAAAGGGGATGATATAGGTCAAAATATTGCTAAATTCGATGATTTTTAGTACAAAACAAAATGCAAGAAAACTTGCTTAGAAATGCAAAATTTGCAAAATTCTGAGATTTGAAGGCCAAATCACATATCGTGAGAAAACATGAAGTAGTATCGAAATATTGGTAAAAACGAATATATATACGTAAAATCACACTACATGAATAACGTGAAAAAAGTCACTATATTGCCATATTTGAGGATTTTAACTTCAAATCATAGAGCGAGGTTTCGTATTATTTAGATCCAAGAAAAGACATATGACAATGTTGTTTCAAATACAAATGATAAAAATCAATGTGGTTTCATTAGAATTAACTAAAATGTTCTTGATTTTCCGTTTATATTACCGATTGAAGATGTACACGTAAAACCGCTCTAATCCGGCTGAAACGTCGATATATGCAATAAAAACAGAACTTCTCCCCTTTTTAATATCTTACTCAGTATTTTAACGAAAAACAAATTGTTGATATAAAATGAAGTGTTTAAGGTTAATTTCTAATCAATTATGTGTTTGCATCATTTTAATCGTATATTTTATGAATTAATAACAATAAACTGAAAATTCACAAAAACGTGGAAAAACAGCAAAATATTGCCTAATTCGATGATATTTTGTTTATATCACATAAAGGAAAAGGGGATGATAAACGTCAAAATATTGCTGAATTCGATGATTTTTAGTACGAAACAAAATGCAAGAAAGCTTGCTTAAAAAGCAATATTATGCGAAATCTGAGATTTGAAGGCCAAATCATATATCGTGATACTACATGAAATAGTATCGAAATATTGGTAAAAATGAATATATTTACGTAATATCAAACTACATGAAAAACGTGAAAAAAGTCATTATTGTACCAAATTTGAGGATTTTAACTTCTAATCATAGAGCGACGTTTCGTATTTTTTAGATCCTAAAAAAGACGTGTAAAGATGTTGCTTCCAATACAAATGATAAAAATCAATGTGTTTTCATTAAAATTAACTAAAATGTTCCTGATTTTCGGTTTATATTACCGATGGAAGATGTACACGTAAAACCGTTCTAATCCGGCTGATACGTCGATATATGCAATAAAAACAGAACTTCTCCCCTTTTCAATATCTTACTCAGTATTTTAACGAGAAACAAATAGATGATTGAAAAGGAAGTATTTAAGGTTATTTTTTGATCAATTATGTGTTTCCATAATTTTTATCGTATATATAATGAATTAATAACAATAAACTGAAAATTCACAAAAACGTGGAAAAACGGCCTAATTCGATGATATTTTGTTTAAAACACATAAAGGAAAAGGGGATGATAAAGGTCAAAATATTGCTAAATTCGATGATTTTTAGTACAAAACAAAATGCAAGAAAACTTGCTTAGAAATGCAAAATTTGCAAAATTCTGAGATTTGAAGGCCAAATCACATATCGTGAGAAAACATGAAGTAGTATCGAAATATTGGTAAAAACGAATATATATACGTAAAATCACACTACATGAATAACGTGAAAAAAGTCACTATATTGCCATATTTGAGGATTTTAACTTCAAATCATAGAGCGAGGTTTCGTATTATTTAGATCCAAGAAAAGACATATGACAATGTTGTTTCAAATACAAATGATAAAAATCAATGTGGTTTCATTAGAATTAACTAAAATGTTCCTGATTTTCCGTTTATATTACCGATTGAAGATGTACACGTAAAACCGCTCTAATCCGGCTGAAACGTCGATATATGCAATAAAAACAGAACTTCTCCCCTTTTTAATATCTTACTCAGTATTTTAACGAGAAACAAATAGTTGATATAAAATGAAGTGTTTAAGGTTAATTTCTAATCAATTATGTGTTTGCATCATTTTAATCGTATATTTTATGAATTAATAACAATAAACTGAAAATTCACAAAAACGTGGAAAAACAGCAAAATATTGCCTAATTCGATGATATTTTGTTTATATCACATAAAGGAAAAGGGGATGATAAACGTCAAAATATTGCTGAATTCGATGATTTTTAGTACGAAACAAAATGCAAGAAAGCTTGCTTAAAAAGCAATATTATGCGAAATCTGAGATTTGAAGGCCAAATCATATATCGTGATACTACATGAAATAGTATCGAAATATTGGTAAAAATTAATATATTTACGTAATATCAAACTACATGAAAAACGTGAAAAAAGTCATTATTGTACCAAATTTGAGGATTTTAACTTCTAATCATAGAGCGACGTTTCGTATTTTTTAGACCCTAAAAAAGACGTGTAAAGATGTTGCTTCCAATACAAATGATAAAAATCAATGTGTTTTCATTAAAATTAACTAAAATGTTCCTGATTTTCGGTTTATATTACCGATGGAAGATGTACACGTAAAACCGTTCTAATCCGGCTGATACGTCGATATATGCAATAAAAACAGAACTTCTCCCCTTTTCAATATCTTACTCAGTATTTTAACGAGAAACAAATAGATGATTGAAAAGGAAGTATTTAAGGTTATTTTTTGATCAATTATGTGTTTCCATAATTTTTATCGTATATATAATGAATTAATAACAATAAACTGAAAATTCACAAAAACGTGGAAAAACGGCCTAATTCGATGATATTTTGTTTAAAACACATAAAGGAAAAGGGGATGATAAAGGTCAAAATATTGCTAAATTCGATGATTTTTAGTACAAAACAAAATTCAAGAAAACTTGCTTAAAAATGCAAAATTTGCAAAATTCTGAGATTTGAAGGCCAAATCACATATCGTGAGAAAACATGAAGTAGTATCGAAATATTGGTAAAAACGAATATATATACGTAAAATCACACTACATGAATAACGTGAAAAAAGTCACTATATTGCCATATTTGAGGATTTTAACTTCAAATAATAGAGCGAGGTTGCGTATTATTTAGATCCAAGAAAAGACATTTGGCAATGTTGTTTCAAATACAAATGATAAAAATCAATGTGATTTCATTAGAAATAACTAAAATGTTCCTGATTTTCCGTTTATATTACCGATTGAAGATGTACACGTAAAACCGCTCTAATCCGGCTGAAACGTCGATATATGCAATAAAAACAGAACTTCTCCCCTTTTTAATATCTTACTCAGTATTTTAACGAGAAACAAATAGTTGATATAAAATGAAGTGTTTAAGGTTAATTTCTAATCAATTATGTGTTTGCATCATTTTAATCGTATATTTTATGAATTAATAACAATAAACTGAAAATTCACAAAAACGTGGAAAAACAGCAAAATATTGCCTAATTCGATGATATCTTGTTTATATCACATACAGGAAAAGGGGATGATAAACGTCAAAATATTGCTGAATTCGATGATTTTTAGTACGAAACAAAATGCAAGAAAGCTTGCTTAAAAAGCAATATTGTGCGAAATCTGAGATTTGAAGGCCAAATCATATATCGTGATACTACATGAAATAGTATCGAAATATTGGTAAAAATGAATATATTTACGTAATATCAAACTACATGAAAAACGTGAAAAAAGTCATTATTGTACCAAATTTGAGGATTTTAACTTCTAATCATAGAGCGACGTTTCGTATTTTTTAGATCCTAAAAAAGACGTGTAAAGATGTTGCTTCCAATACAAATGATAAAAATCAATGTGTTTTCATTAAAATTAACTAAAATGTTCCTGATTTTCGGTTTATATTACCGATGGAAGATGTACACGTAAAACCGTTCTAATCCGGCTGATACGTCGATATATGCAATAAAAACAGAACTTCTCCCCTTTTCAATATCTTACTCAGTATTTTAACGAGAAACAAATAAATGATTGAAAAGGAAGTATTTAAGGTTATTTTTTGATCAATTATGTGTTTCCATAATTTTTATCGTATATATAATGAATTAATAACAATTAACTGAAAATTCACAAAAACGTGGAAAAACGGCCTAATTCGATGATATTTTGTTTAAAACACATAAAGGAAAAGGGGGATGATAAAGGTCAAAATATTGCTAAATTCGATGATTTTTTGTACAAAACAAAATGCAAGAAAACTTGCTTAAAAATGCAAAATTTGCAAAATTCTGAGATTTGAAAGCCAAATCACATATCGTGAGAAAACATGAAGTAGTATCGAAATATTGGTAAAAACGAATATATATACGTAAAATCACACTACATGAATAACGTGAAAAAAGTCACTATATTGCCATATTTGAGGATTTTAACTTCAAATCATAGAGCGAGGTTTCGTATTATTTAGATCCAAGAAAAGACATATGACAATGTTGTTTCAAATACAAATGATAAAAATCATTGTCGTTTCATTAGAATTAACTAAAATGTTCTTGATTTTCCGTTTATATTACCGATTGAAGATGTACACGTAAAACCGCTCTAATCCGGCTGAAACGTCGATATATGCAATAAAAACAGAACTTCTCCCCTTTTTAATATCTTACTCAGTATTTTAACGAGAAACAAATAGTTGATATAAAATGAAGTGTTTAAGGTTAATTTCTAATCAATTATGTGTTTGCATCATTTTAATCGTATATTTTATGAATTAATAACAATAAACTGAAAATTCACAAAAACGTGGAAAAACAGCAAAATATTGCCTAATTCGATGATATTTTGTTTATATCACATAAAGGAAAAGGGGATGATAAACGTCAAAATATTGCTGAATTCGATGATTTTTAGTACGAAACAAAATGCAAGAAAGCTTGCTTAAAAAGCAATATTATGCGAAATCTGAGATTTGAAGGCCAAATCATATATCGTGATACTACATGAAATAGTATCGAAATATTGGTAAAAATGAATATATTTACGTAATATCAAACTACATGAAAAACGTGAAAAAAGTCATTATTGTACCAAATTTGAGGATTTTAACTTCTAATCATAGAGCGACGTTTCGTATTTTTTAGACCCTAAAAAAGACGTGTAAAGATGTTGCTTCCAATACAAATGATAAAAATCAATGTGTTTTCATTAAAATTAACTAAAATGTTCCTGATTTTCGGTTTATATTACCGATGGAAGATGTACACGTAAAACCGTTCTAATCCGGCTGATACGTCGATATATGCAATAAAAACAGAACTTCTCCCCTTTTCAATATCTTACTCAGTATTTTAACGAGAAACAAATAGATGATTGAAAAGGAAGTATTTAAGGTTATTTTTTGATCAATTATGTGTTTCCATAATTTTTATCGTATATATAATGAATTAATAACAATAAACTGAAAATTCACAAAAACGTGGAAAAACGGCCTAATTCGATGATATTTTGTTTAAAACACATAAAGGAAAAGGGGATGATAAAGGTCAAAATATTGCTAAATTCGATGATTTTTAGTACAAAACAAAATTCAAGAAAACTTGCTTAAAAATGCAAAATTTGCAAAATTCTGAGATTTGAAGGCCAAATCACATATCGTGAGAAAACATGAAGTAGTATCGAAATATTGGTAAAAACGAATATATATACGTAAAATCACACTACATGAATAACGTGAAAAAAGTCACTATATTGCCATATTTGAGGATTTTAACTTCAAATAATAGAGCGAGGTTGCGTATTATTTAGATCCAAGAAAAGACATTTGACAATGTTGTTTCAAATACAAATGATAAAAATCAATGTGATTTCATTAGAAATAACTAAAATGTTCCTGATTTTCCGTTTATATTACCGATTGAAGATGTACACGTAAAACCGCTCTAATCCGGCTGAAACGTCGATATATGCAATAAAAACAGAACTTCTCCCCTTTTTAATATCTTACTCAGTATTTTAACGAGAAACAAATAGTTGATATAAAATGAAGTGTTTAAGGTTAATTTCTAATCAATTATGTGTTTGCATCATTTTAATCGTATATTTTATGAATTAATAACAATAAACTGAAAATTCACAAAAACGTGAAAAAACAGCAAAATATTGCCTAATTCGATGATATCTTGTTTATATCACATACAGGAAAAGGGGATGATAAACGTCAAAATATTGCTGAATTCGATGATTTTTAGTACGAAACAAAATGCAAGAAAGCTTGCTTAAAAAGCAATATTGTGCGAAATCTGAGATTTGAAGGCCAAATCATATATCGTGATACTACATGAAATAGTATCGAAATATTGGTAAAAATGAATATATTTACGTAATATCAAACTACATGAAAAACGTGAAAAAAGTCATTATTGTACCAAATTTGAGGATTTTAACTTCTAATCATAGAGCGACGTTTCGTATTTTTTAGATCCTAAAAAAGACGTGTAAAGATGTTGCTTCCAATACAAATGATAAAAATCAATGTGTTTTCATTAAAATTAACTAAAATGTTCCTGATTTTCGGTTTATATTACCGATGGAAGATGTACACGTAAAACCGTTCTAATCCGGCTGATACGTCGATATATGCAATAAAAACAGAACTTCTCCCCTTTTCAATATCTTACTCAGTATTTTAACGAGAAACAAATAGATGATTGAAAAGGAAGTATTTAAGGTTATTTTTTGATCAATTATGTGTTTCCATAATTTTTATCGTATATATAATGAATTAATAACAATAAACTGAAAATTCACAAAAACGTGGAAAAACGGCCTAATTCGATGATATTTTGTTTAAAACACATAAAGGAAAAGGGGATGATAAAGGTCAAAATATTGCTAAATTCGATGATTTTTAGTACAAAACAAAATGCAAGAAAACTTGCTTAAAAATGCAAAATTTGCAAAATTCTGAGATTTGAAGGCCAAATCACATATCGTGAGAAAACATGAAGTAGTATCGAAATATTGGTAAAAACGAATATATATACGTAAAATCACACTACATGAATAACGTGAAAAAAGTCACTATATTGCCATATTTGAGGATTTTACCTTCAAATCATAGAGCGAGGTTTCGTATTATTTAGATCCAAGAAAAGACATATGACAATGTTGTTTCAAATACAAATGATAAAAATCAATGTGGTTTCATTAGAATTAACTAAAATGTTCCTGATTTTCCGTTTATATTACCGATTGAAGATGTACACGTAAAACCGCTCTAATCCGGCTGAAACGTCGATATATGCAATAAAAACAGAACTTCTCCCCTTTTTAATATCTTACTCAGTATTTTAACGAGAAACAAATAGTTGATATAAAATGAAGTGTTTAAGGTTAATTTCTAATCAATTATGTGTTTGCATCATTTTAATCGTATATTTTATGAATTAATAACAATAAACTGAAAATTCACAAAAACGTGGAAAAACAGCAAAATATTGCCTAATTCGATGATATTTTGTTTATATCACATAAAGGAAAAGGGGATGATAAACGTCAAAATATTGCTGAATTCGATGATTTTTAGTACGAAACAAAATGCAAGAATGCTTGCTTTCAGTAATTGGCTTATTTTCAAGCGTCAAATTTGGAATGTTTGGGATAAAAAGTCGTAATTTCAAACTGCGAATACGTGCAGAGAGCCAGAATTTAGCTCCAAAATAATTCTCAAGGGTCGAATTTGAGGTGTTTGGGATATTTTAAAAACTACAGGGATGGTTTTTGCAAAATGTGATCCATCGCTGCTCACAGAAATTGGCATATTTTCAGTATAAAAAGTCGTAATTTCAAACTGCGAATACGTGCAGAAAGCCAGAATTCGGCTAGAAAATATGGCTCAAGGGTCGAATTTGGGATGTTTGGGATATTTTGAAAAGTGCAGTTGGGGGGGGGGGGGGGGATTGGGCAAAATATGACCCATCGCTGCTCTCAGTAATTAACATATTTTCGGTATAAAATATCGTAATTTCAACCTGCAAATATGTGCAAAGAGCCAGAATTTGGCTCCAAAATATGGCTCAAAGGTCGAATTAGGGTTGCTTGGGATATTTTGAAAACGGCAGGGAGGGTTTGGGCAAAATGTGACCCATCGCCGCTCTAAGTAATTGGCATTTTTTCGGTAAAAAAAGTCGTAATTTCAAACAGCGAATAAGCGGAGAAAGCCAGAATTTGCCTCCAAATTATAGCTCAAAGGTCGAATTTGGCATGTTTGGGACATTTTGCAAACTGCAGGCGGGTTTGGGCAAAATATGACCCATCGCCGCTCTCAGTAATTGGCATATTTTCAAGCGTCAAATTTTGGATGTTTGGGATAAAAAGTCGCAATTTCAAACTGCTAATACGTGCAGAGAGCCAAAATTTGGCTCCAAAATAATTCTCTATGGTCGAATTTGGGATGATTGGGATATTTTGAAAACTGCAAGGAAGGGGTTTCGGCAAAATGTGACCTATCGCCGCTCACAGTAATGGACATATTATCGGTATAAAAAGTCGTCATTTCAAACTGCGAATATGTGCAGAGAGCCACAATTTGGCTCCAAAATTTGGCTCAAGGGTTGAATTTGGGATGTTTGGGATATTTTGAAAACTGCAAGGGGGGTTTGGGAGAAATGTGACCCATCGCCGCTCTCAGTAATTGACATATTTTCGGTATAAAATAACGTAATTTCAAACTGCGAATACGTGCAGAGAGCCCGAATTTGGCTTCAAAATATGGCTCAAGAGTCGAATATGGGATGATTGGGATATTTTGAAAACTGCAGGGGGGTTTGGGCAAAATGTGATCTATCGTCGCTTTCAGTAATTGGCATATTTTCGGTAAAAAAAAGTCGTTTTTCAAACTGCGAATACGTGCAGAAAGCCAGAATTCGGCTATAAAATAAGGCTAGAGGGTCGAATTTGGGATGTTTGGGATATTTTGAAACAATAACAATAGTGACGTGACTAGGCTTGGAACAGTCACCCCTACATTTCAGAGAAATATCTGAAGATAATGAGTCTGATCCACCTGTACATCGTCTGTGGGATTTAGACACTTTAGGTATTGTCCCTGAACAACCAAGCCCTTATGATATGTGGACTTACCAGCAATATCTTGATACAGTTGTCTATAAGGACAAACAATACTGGGTGAGACTACCATGGAAGTTGAATCATCCACAACTTCCAGTTAATCATTTCATGGCAGCCTCTCAATTACAGTCTGAATTAATACGGCTGAAGAAGCAGATAGACAAACTGAACATGTATCATCAATTAATTCAACAACAACTCTATAGTAAATTTATCGAAGTTGTTGATAATGATGCCCGAAAATTAGGTCACTATTTACTCCATCACGCTGTGGCGAAAGATTCATTGACAACGCCAATACGTATTGTCTTCAACTGTAGTGCCAAAGTGAAGCCAAAAAGCGTGTCCTTGAATGAATGTCTCCAAACGGGACCTAGCCTAACACAAAGGCTACATGATGTACTATTACGATTCCGCACTGGTATTTTCGCTTATACTGCTGATATCAGTAAAGCTTTCCTTAGAGTAGGCTTGCAAGAAGATGATCGTAACTACACCAAATTTCTCTGGATTAAGGACCCACTGGATCCTGACAGTGATGTCATAACCTACCGGTTTGCCTCTGTGCTATTCGGAGCGACTTCCTCCCCGTTTCTACTTCAAGCCACATTAGATACACATTTGAGGAAGTCAAATAGCTCTTATAAAACATAGATCAGTGACAACATGTATGTCGATAATTTCCAGCGAACTACAAATGACAAATCCAAATTGGTAGAAATCTACCATGAGGCTAACCGTAAGTTATTATTAGCCAATATGCCACTACAAACATGGGCCTCAAACAATAAATCATTAAACCAGATAATCGAGAAAGAATTTCCGGGTTTTCAGGTGCCTAATCAATTAAAAGTTCTGGGCATGGAATGGAACACAGGTACTGACGAGATGAATGTCAAGTCAGTACAAACCAATAATTCATCCCTCACCATGAGAAAATTACTCTCGTATGTCAGTCAACCATTTGATCTTTTAGGCTTACTTAGTCCTATATTAATAAGGGGCAAACTCCTAATGCAGGAATGCTGCCAAATTCTGGCCCTCTGCACATGTTCGCAGTTTGATATTACGAATTTTTATACCGAAAATATATTAATTACTGAGAGCATATCCCAAACATCATAAATTCGAACCTTGAGCCTTATTTTGGAGCCAAATTCTGACTCTCTGCAAGTATTCGCAGTTTGAAATTACGACTTTTTATTCTGAAAATATGCCAATTACTGAAAGCAACGATGGATCACATTTTGCCCAAACCCTCCCTGCAGTTTTCAAAATATCCCAAACATCCCAAATTCGACGCTTGAGCCATATTTTGGAGCCAAATTATTGCTCTCTGCACATATTCGCAGTTTGAAATTACGAAATTATACACCGAAGATATGTCAATTACTGAGAGCGGCGATAGGTCACATTTTACCCCCCCCCCCCACCCTGCAGTTTTCAAAATATCTCAAACATCCTAAATCGAAGCTTGAGCCATATATTGGAGCCAAATTTGGGCTCTCTGCACGAATTCGCAGTCTGAAATTACGTCTTTTTATACCGACAAAATGCCAAATACTGAGAGCGGCGATGGGTCACATTTTGCCCAAACCCTCCCTGCAGTTTTAGAAATATCCTAAAAATCACAAATTTGACGCTTGAGCCATATTTCTGAGCCAAATTCGGGCTCTCTGCACGTATTTGCTTTTTGAAATTACGACTTTTTATACCGAAAATATGCCAATTACTGAAAGCGGCGATAGATCATATTTTGCCCAAACCCTCCCTGCAGTTTCCAAAATATCCCAAACATCTCAAATTCAACGCTTGAGATATAATTTGGAGCCAAATTCTGGCTCTCTGCACGTATTCGCAGTTTGAAATTACGACTTTTTAAACGGAAAATATGCCAATTAATGAGAGCGGCAATGGATCACATTTTTCCCAAACCTTCCCTGCAGTTTTCGAAATATCCCAAACATCCCAAATTCGACGCTTGAGCCATATTTTGGAGCCAAATTATTGCTCTCTGCACATATTCGCAGTTTGAAATTACGAAATTATACACCGAAGATATGTCAATTACTGAGAGCGGCGATAGGTCACATTTTACCCCCCCCCCCCCCACCCTGCAGTTTTCAAAATATCTCAAACATCCTAAATCGAAGCTTGAGCCATATATTGGAGCCAAATTTGGGCTCTCTGCACGAATTCGCAGTCTGAAATTACGTCTTTTTATACCGACAAAATGCCAAATACTGAGAGCGGCGATGGGTCACATTTTGCCCAAACCCTCCCTGCAGTTTTAGAAATATCCTAAAAATCACAAATTTGACGCTTGAGCCATATTTCTGAGCCAAATTCGGGCTCTCTGCACGTATTTGCTTTTTGAAATTACGACTTTTTATACCGAAAATATGCCAATTACTGAAAGCGGCGATAGATCATATTTTGCCCAAACCCTCCCTGCAGTTTCCAAAATATCCCAAACATCTCAAATTCAACGCTTGAGATATAATTTGGAGCCAAATTCTGGCTCTCTGCACGTATTCGCAGTTTGAAATTACGACTTTTTAAACGGAAAATATGCCAATTAATGAGAGCGGCAATGGATCACATTTTTCCCAAACCTTCCCTGCAGTTTTCGAAATATCCCAAACATCCCAAATTCGACCCATGAGAATTATTTTGGAGCTAAATTCTCGCTCTCTGAACGTATTCGCAGTTTGAAATTACGACTTTTCATACCGAAAACATGACAATTACTGAAAGCGGCGATGGATCACATTTTGCCCAAATTCTCCCTGCAGTTTTCAAAATATCCCAAACATTCCAAATTCGACACTTGAGCCATATTTTGGAGCCAAATTCGGGCTCTCTGCACGTATTCGCAGTTTGAAATTATTTCATTTTCTACCGAAAATATGCCAATTACTGATTGCGAGGTTGGGTCACATATAGCCCAAACCCCCCTGCAGCTTTCAAAATATCCCAAACATCCCAAATTCGACCCATGACCTATATTTTGGAGCCAAATTCTGGCTCTCTGCACGTATTCGCAGTTTTAAATTACGACATTTTATACCGAAAATATGGCAATTACTGAGTGCGGCGATGGATCACATTTTGCATAAAGCCGTCCCTGCAGTTTTCAAAATATCCCAAACCTCCCAAATTCGACTCTTGAGCCATATTTTGGAGCCAAATTCTGGCTCTCTGCACATATTCGCAGATTGAAATTACGAATTTATACACCGAAGATATGTTAATTACTGAGAGCGGCGATAGGTCACATTTTGCCCCCCCCCCCCTGCAGTTTTCAAAATATCCCAAACATCCTAAATTCGACGCTTGAGCCATATTTTGGAACCAAATTCGGGCTCTCTGCACGTATTCGCAGTCTGAAATTACGTCTTTTTATACAGAAAAAATGCCATTTACTGAGAGCGGCGATGGGTCATATTTTTCCCAAACCCTTCCTGCAGTTTTTAAAATATCCCAAGCATCCCTAATTCGACCCTTGTGCCATATTTTGGAGCCAAATTCAGGCTCTCTGCACATATTCGAAAGTTGAAATTACGACATTTTATACCAAAAATATGTTAATTACTGAGAGCTGCGATGGGTCACATTTTGCCTAACCCCCCCCCCCCCCTTGCACGTTTAAAAATATCCCAAACATCCCAAATTCGACCATGGAGCCTTATTTTGGAGTCAAATTCTGGCTCTCTGCACGTTTTCGCAGTTTGAAATTACGACTTTTATTCTGAAAATATGCCAATTACGGAAAACGGCGATGGATCACTTTATGCCCAAACCCTCCCTGCAGTTTTAAAAATATCCCAAACATCCCAAATTCGAACCTTGAGCCATATTTTATAGCTGAATTCTGGCTTTCTGCACGTATTCGCAGTTTGAAAAACGACTTTTTATACCGAAAATAGGCCAATTACTGAAAGCGACGATAGATCTCATTTTGCCCAAACCCACCATTCAGTTTTTAAAAAATCCCAAGCATCCAAAATTCGACCCTTGAGCCATATTTTGGAACCAAATTCGGGGTCTCTGCACGTGTTCGCAGTTTGAAATTATTTCATTTTATACCGAAAATATTCCAATTACTGAGTGCGGCGTTGGATCACATTTTTCCAGGCCATCCCTGCAGTTTTCAAATATCCCAAACATCCCAAATTCAACCCATGAGCTATATTTTGGAGCCAAATTCTGGCTCTCTGCACGTATTCGCTGTTTGAAATTACGACATTTTATAACGAAAACATGACAATTACTGAAAGCGGCAATGGATCACATTTTGCCCAAACCCTCCCTGCAGTTTTCAATATATCCCAAACATTAAAAATTCGACGCTTGAGCCATATTTTGTAGCCAAATGCGGGCTCTTTGCACGTTTTAACCTTTTGAAATTGTGTCATTTTCTACCGAAAATATGCCAATTACTGATTGCGACGATGGGTCACATTTTGCCCAAACCCCCCTGCAGCTTTCAAAATATCCCAAACATCCCAAATTCGACCCATGACCAATATTTTGGAGCCAAATTCTGGCTCTCTGCACGTATTCGCAGTTTTAAATTACGACATTTTATACCGAAAATATGGCAATTACTGAGTGCGGCGGTGGATCACATTTTGCATAAAGCCGTCCCTGCAGTTTTCAAAATATCCCAAACCTCCCAAATTCGACGCTTGAGCCATATTTTGGAGCCAAATTCTGGCTCTCTGCACATATTCGCAGATTGAAATTACGAATTTATACACCGAAGATATGTTAATTACTGAGAGCGGCGATAGGTCACATTTTGCCCCCCCCCCCCCCCCTGCAGTTTTCAAAATATCCCAAACATCTTAAATTCGACGCTTGAGCCATATTTTGGAACCAAATTCGGGCTCTCTGCACGTATTCGCAGTCTGAAATTACGTCTTTTTATACAGAAAAAATGCCAATTACTGAGAGCGGCGATGGGTCACATTTTTCCCAAACCCTTCCTGCAGTTTTTAAAATATCCCGAGCATCCCTAATTCGACCCTTGTGCCATATTTTGGAGCCAAATTCTGGCTCTCTGCACATATTCGCAGGTTGAAATTACGACATTTTATACCAAAAATATGTTAATTACTGAGAGCTGCGATGGGTCACATTTTGCCCCCCCCCCCCTGCACGTTTAAAAATATCCCAAACATCCCAAATTCGACCATGGAGCCTTATTTTGGAGTCAAATTCTGGCTCTCAGCACGTTTTCGCAGTTTGAAATTACGACTTTTACACTGAAAATATGCCAATTACGGAAAGCGGCGATGGATCACATTATGCCCAAACCCTCCCTGCAGTTTTAAAAATATCCCAAACATCCCAAATTCGACCCTTGAGCCATATTTTATAGCTGAATTCTGGCTTTCTGCACGTATTCGCAGTTTGAAAAACGACTTTTTATACCGAAAATATGCCAATTACTGAAAGCGACGATAGATCTCATTTTGCCTAAACCCACCATTCAGTTTTTAAAAAATCCCAAGCATCCAAAATTCGACCCTTGAGCCATATTTTGGAGCCAAATTCGGGGTCTCTGCACGTGTTCGCAGTTTGAAATTATTTCATTTTATACCGAAAATATTCCAATTACTGAGTGCGGCGTTGGATCACATTTTGCCCAGGCCATCCCTGCAGTTTTCAAAATATCCCAAACATCCCCAATTTGACCCTTGAGCTATATTTTGGAGCCAACGTTTTGCTTTCTGCATGTATTCGCAGATGGAAATTACGACTTTTCATACCGAAAATATGCCAATTACTGAAAGCGGCGATGGATAACATTTTGCCCAAACCCTTTCTGCAGTTTTAGAAATATCCTAAGCATCCCAAATTCGACGCTTGAACCATATTTAAGAGCCAAATTCGGGGTCTCTGCACGTATTCGCAGTTTGAAATTACGACTTTTTATACCGAAAATATGTCAATTAATGAGAGTGGCGATGAATCACATTTTGCCCAAACCCTCCCTGCAGTTTTCAAAATATCCCAAACATCCCAAATTCGACCCTTGAGCCATATTTTGGAGCCAAATTTTGGCTTTCTGCATGTATTCGCAGTTTGAAATTACGACTTTTCATACCGAAAATATGCCAATTACTGAAAGCGGCGATGGATCACATTTTGCCCAAACCCTCTCTGCAGTTTTCAAATTATCCCAAGCATCCCAAATTCGACCATTGAGCCATATTTTGGAGCCAAATTCCGGCTCTCTTCACATATTCGTAGTTTGAAATTACGACATTTTTTACCGAAAATATGCCAATTACTGAGAGCAGCGATGGATCACATTTTGTCCAAACGCCTCCTGCAATTTTCAAAATATAGCAAACATCCCAAATTCGACGCTTGAGCCATATTTTGGAGCCAAATTTTGGCTCTCTGCACGTATTCGCAGTTTGAAATTACGACTTTTTATACCGAAAATATGCCAATTACTGAGAGCAGCGATGGATCACATTTTGCCCAAACCATTCCTGTAGTTTTCAAAATATCCCAAACATCCCAAATTCGACCCTTGAGAATTATTTTGGAGCTAAATTCTGGGTCTTTGCACGTATTCGCATTTTGACATTACGACTTTTTATCCCAAACATCTCAAATTTGACGCTTGAAAATTAGCCAATAACTGAAAGCTGCGATGGGTCACATTTTGCCCAAACCCCCCGGAAGTTTGCCAAATATCCCAAACATCCCAAATTCGACCAATGAGCTATATTTTGGAGCCAAATTCTGGCTCTCTGCACGTATTCGCTGTTTGAAATTACGACATTTTATAACGAAAACATGACAATTACTGAAAGCAGCAATGGATCACATTTTGCCCAAACCCTCCCTGCAGTTTTCAATATATCATAAACATTAAAAATTCGACGCTTGAGCCATATTTTGTAGCCAAATGCGGGCTCTTTGCACGTTTTAACCTTTTGAAATTGTGTCATTTTATACCGAAAATATGCCAATTACTGAGTGCGGCGATGGATCACATTTTGCCGAAGCCCTCCCTGCAGTTTTCAAAATATCCCAAACATCCCAAATTCAACCCTTTAGCCATTTTTTGGAGCTAAATTTTGGCTTTCTGAATGTATTCGTTGTTTGAAATTACGAATTTTTATACCGAAAATATGCCAATTACTGAAAAGAGGGATTGATCACATTTTGAGGAAACCCTCTCTGCAGTTTCCAAATTATCCCAAACATCCCAAATTCGACCCTTGAGCCATATTTTGGAGCCAAATTCTGGCTCTCTGCACATATTCGCAGTATGAAATTACGACATTTTATACCGAAAATATATCAATTACTGGGAGCAGCGATAGGTCACATTTAGCCCAAACTCCCCCCCTGCAGTGGTCAAAATATCCCAAACATCCCAAATTCGACCCTTGAGCCATAATTTGAAGCCAAATTCGGGCTCTCTGCACGTATTCGCAGTTTGAAATTACGTCTTTTTATACCGAAAATATTCCATTTACTGAGAGCGGCAATGTATCACGTTTTCCCCAAACCCTCCCTGCAGTTTTTAAAATATAGCAAACATCCCAAATTCGACCCTTAAGCTATTTATTATAGCCGAATTCTGGCTTTCTGCACGTATTCGCAGTTTGAAAAACGACTTTTTATACCGAAAATATGCCAATTACTGAAAGCGACGATAGATCACATTTTCCCCAAACTCACCATTCAGTTTTCAAAAAATCCCAAGCATACAAAATTCGACCCTTGAGCCATATTTTGGAGCCAAATTCGGGCTCTCTGCACGTATTCGTAGTTTGAAATTACATCATTTTATACCGAAAATATGCCGATTACTGAGAGCGGCGATGGGTCACATTTTGCCCAAACCCCCCTGCAGTTTTCAAAATATCCCAAACATCCCAAATTCAACAATTGAGCCAAATTTTGGAGCCAAATTGTGGCTCTCTGCACATATTCGCAGTTTGAAATTACGATTTTTATACCGATACTATGTCAATTACTGAGAGCAGCGATAGGTCACATTTTGCCCTAACCCCTTCCTTGCAGTTTTCAAAATATCCCAATCACCCCAAATTCGACCATTGAGAAATATTTTGGAGCCAAATTCTCGCTCTCTGCACGTATTCGCAGTTTGAAATTACGACTTTTTATCCCAAACATCCCAAATTTGTCGTTTGAAAATAAGCCAATTACTGAAAGAAGCGATGGGTCACATTTTGCCCAAACCCCCCTGCAGTTTGCAAAATATCCCAAACATGCCAAATTCGACCTTTGAGCCATATTTTGGAGCCAAAATCTGGCTTTCTGCGCTTATTCGCAGTTTGAAATTACGACTTTTTATTCCGAAAATATGCCAATAACTGAAAGCGGCGATGGATCACATTTTGCCCAAACCCTCCCTGCACTTTCCAAAATATCCCAAACATCCCAAATTCGACGCTTGAGCCATATTTTCGAGCCAAATTCGGGCTCTCTGCTCGTATACGCAGTTTGAAATTACGAATTTTTATACCGAAAATATGCCAATTACTAAAAGCGGCGATGGATCACGTTTTTGCCCAAACCCTCCCTGCAGTTTCCAAAATATCCCTAACATCCCAAATTCAACGCTTGAGCCATATATTGGAGACAAATTCTGGCTCTCTGCACGTATTCGCAGTTTGAAATTACGAATTTTTATTCCGAAAATATGCCAATTACTGAAAGCGGCAATGGATCACATTTTGCCACAAACCTCCCTGCAGTTTTCAAAATATCCCAAACATCCCAAATTCAACGCTTGAGCCATAATTTGGAGCCAAATTCTGGCTCTCTGCACGTATTCGCAGTTTGAAATTACGACTTTTTATACCGAAAATATGTCAATTAATGAGAGCGGCGATGGATCACATTTTGCCCAAACCTTCTCTGCAGTTTTCGAAATATCCAAAACACCCCAAATTCGACCCTTGAGAATTATTTTGAAGCTAAATTCTGGCTCTCTGATCGTATTCGCAGTTTGAAATTACGACTTTTCATACCGAAAATATGCCATTTACTGAAAGCGGCGATGGATCACATTTTGCCCAAACCCTCTCTGCAGTTTTCAAATTATCCCAAGCATCTCAAATTCGACCCTTGAGCCATATTTTGAAGCCAAATTCTGACTCTCTTCACATATTCGCAGTTTGAAATTACGACATTTTTTACCGAAAATATGCCAATTACTGAGAGCAGCGATGGATCACATTTTGTCCAAACGCCTTGTGCAGTTTTCAAAATATAGCAAACATCCCAAATTCAACGCTTGAGCCATATTTTGGAGCCAAATTCTGGCTCTCTGCACGTATTCGCAGTTTGAAATTACGACTTTTTATTCCGAAAATATGTCAATTACTGAGAGCGGCGATGGATCACATTTTGCCCAAACAATCCCTGTAGTTTTCAAAATATCCCAAACATCCCAAACTCGACCCTTGAGAGTTATTTTGGAGCTAAATTCTGGCTCTTTGCACGTATTCGCAGTTTGAAATTACGACTTTTTATCCCAAACATCCTAAATTTGACGCTTGGAAATAAGCCAATTACTGAAAGCAGCATTGGGTCACATTTTGCCCAACCCCCCCGGAAGTTTGCAAAATATCCCAAACATCCCAAATTCGACGCTTGAGCCATATTTTGTAGACAAATGTGGGCTCTCTGCCCGTATTAACAGTTTGAAATTGTGACATTTTATACCGAAAATATGCCAATTACTGAGTACGGCGATGGATCACATTTTGCCCAAGCCCTCCCTGCAGTTTTCAAAATATCCCAAACATCCCAATTTCAACCCTTGAGCCATATTTTGGAGCCAAATTTTGGCTTTCTGCATGTATTCGTTGTTTGAAATTACGACTTTTTATGCCGAAAATATGCCATTTACTGAGAGCGGCAATGTATCACGTTTTCCCCAAACCCTCCCTGCAGTTTTTAAAATATAGCAAACATCCCAAATTCGACCCTTAAGCTATATATTATAGCCGAATTCTGGCTTTCTGCACGTATTCGCAGTTTGAAAAACGACTTTTTATACCGAAAATATGCCAATAACTGAAAGCGACGATAGATCACATTTTCCCCAAACCCACAATTCAGTTTTCAAAAAATCCCAAGCATACAAAATTCGACCCTTGAGCCATATTTTGGAGCCAAATTCGGGCTCTCTGCACGTATTCGTAGTTTGAAATTACATCATTTTATACCGAAAATATGCCGATTACTGAGAGCGGCGATGGGTCACATTTTGCCCAAACCCCCCTGCAGTTTTCATAATATCCCAAACATCCCAAATTCAACACTTGAGCCAAATTTTGGAGCCAAATTGTGGCTCTCTGCATATATTTGCAGTTTGAAATTACGATTTTTATACCGATACTATGTCAATTACTGAGAGCAGCGATAGGTCACATTTTGCCCTAACCCCTTCCTTGCAGTTTTCAAAATATCCCAATCACCCCAAATTCGACCATTGAGAATTATTTTGGAGCCAAATTCTCGCTCTCTGCACGTATTCGCAGTTTGAAATTACGACTTTTTATCCCAAACATCCCAAATTTGTCGTTTGAAAATAAGCCAATTACTGAAAGAAGCGATGGGTCACATTTTGCCCAAACCCCCCTGCAGTTTGCAAAATATCCCAAACATGCCAAATTCGACCTTTGAGCCATATTTTGGAGCCAAAATCTGGCTTTCTGCGCTTATTCGCAGTTTGAAATTACGACTTTTTATTCCGAAAATATGCCAATAACTGAGAGCGGCGATGGATCACATTTTGCCCAAACCCTCCCTGCACTTTCTAAAATATCCCAAACATCCCAAATTCGACGCTTGAGCCATATTTTCGAGCCAAATTCGGGCTCTCTGCTCGTATACGCAGTTTGAAATTACGAATTTTCATACCGAAAATATGCCAATTACTTAAAGCGGCGATGGATCACATTTTGCCCAAACCCTCTCTGCAGTTTTCAATATATAGCAAACATCCCAAATTCGAGGCTTGAACCATATTTTGAAGCCAAATCTGGCTCTCTGCATGTATCTCCAGTTTGAAATTACGACTTTTATACCAAAAATATGCCAATTACTTAAAGCGGCGATGGATCACATTTTGCCCAAACCCTCTCTGCAGTTTTCAAATTATCCAGAGCATCCCAAATTCGTCCCTTGAGCCACATTTTGGAGCCAAACACCGGCTCTCTGCACATATTCGCAGTTTGAAATTACGACATTTTATACCGAAAATATATCAATTACTGAGAGCAGCGATAGGTCACATTTTGACCCCCCCCCCCCTCCCGGCAGTTTTCAAAATATCCCAAACATCCCAAATTCGACGCTTGAGCCATATTTTGAAGCCAAATTCGGGGTCTCTGCACGTATTCCCTGTTTGAAATTACGTCTTTTTATACCGAAAATATGCCATTTACTGAGAGCGGCGATGGATCACATTTTGCCCAAACCCTCCTTGCAGTTTTCAAAATATAACAAACATCCCAAATTCGACGATTGAACCATATTTTGGAGCCAAATTCTGGCTCTCTGCATGTATTTCCAGTTTGAAATTACGACTTTTATACCAAAAATATGCCAATTACTTAAAGCGGCGATGGATCACATTTTGCCCAAACCCTCTGTGTAGTTTTCAAATTATCCCAAGTATCCCAAATTCGACCCTTGAGCCATATTTTGGAGCGAAACACTGGCTCTCTGCACATATTCGCAGTTTGAAATTACGAATTTTTTTACCGAAAATATGTCAATTATTGAGAGCATCAATAGGTCACATTTTGCCCAAACCCTCTCTGCAGTTTTCAAATTATCCCAAGCATCCCAAATTCGACGCTTGAGCCATATTTTGGAGCCAAATTCTGGCTCTGCACGTATTCGCAGTTTGAAATTACGACTTTTTATCCCAAACACTCCAAATTTGACGCTTGAAAATAAGCCAATTACTGAAAGCAGCGATGGGCCACATTTTGCCCAAACCCCCCGGCAGTTAGCAAAATATCCCAAACATCCCAAATTCGACCCAAGAGCTATATTTTGGAGCCAAATTCTGGCTCTCTGTACGTATTCGCTGTTTGAAATTACGACATTTTTTAACGAAAACATGACAATTACTGAAAACGGGAATGGATCACATTTTGCCTAAACCCTCTCTGCAGTTTTCAATATATCCCAAACATCCCAAATTCGACGCTAGAGCCATATTTTGGAGCCAAATTCGGGCTCTCTGCACGTATTAGCAGTTTAAAATTATGACATTATATACCGAAAATATGCCAATTACTGAGGGCAGCGATGGATAACATTTTGCCCAAGCCCTCCCTGCAGTTTTCAAAATATCCCAAACATAGCAAATTCGACCCTTGAGCCATTATTTGGAGCCAAATTTTGGATTTCTGCATGTATTCGCCATTTGAAATTACGACTTTTTATACCAAAAATATGCCAATTACTGAAAGCAGCGATGGATCACATTTTGACGAAACCCTCTCTGCAGTTTTCAAATTATCCCAAACATCCCAAATTTGACCCTTGAGCCATATTTTGGAGCCAAATTCTGGCTCTCTGCACATATTCGCAGTTTGAAATTACGATATTTTATACCGAAAATATGTCAATAACTGAGAGCAGCGATAGGTCACATATTGCCAGAACCCCCCCCCCCCCTTCAGTTTTCAAAATATCCCAAACATCCCAAATTCGACGCTTGAGCCATGTTTTGAAGCCAAATTCGGGCTCTCTGCACGTATTCCCAATTTGAAATTACGTCTTTTTATACCGAAAATATGCCATTTACTGAGAGCAACGATGGATCACATTTTGCCCAAACCCTCCCTGTAGTTTTCAAAATATAGCAAACATCCCAAATTTGACGCTTGAGCCATATTTTGGAGCCAAATTCTGGCTCACTGCATGTATTCGCAGTTTGAAATTACGAATTTTTATACCGAAAATATGCCAATTACTGAGAGCGGCGATGGATCACATTTTGCCGAAACCTTCCCTGCAATTTTCAAAAATATCCCAAACATCCCAAATCCGAACCTTGAGAATTATTTTGGAGCTAAATTCTGGCTCTCTATTCTCATTTTGAAATTACTTTTCATCCCAAACGTCCCAAATTTAATTCTGGAAAAAATGCCAATTACTGAGAGCGGCGATGGGTCACATTTTTCCCAAACCCTTCCTGCAGTTTTCAAAATATCCGAAGCATCGTTAATTCGACCCTTGAGCCATATTTTGGAGCCCAATTCTGGCTCTCTGCACATATTCGCAGGTTGAAATTACGATATTTTATACCGAAAATATGTTAATTACTGAGAGCAGCGATGGGTCACATATTGCCCAAATCCCCCCCCCCCCCCCTGCACGTTTCAAAACATCCCAAACATCCCAAATTTGACCCTGTAGCCTTATTTTGGGGTCAAATTCTGGGTCTCTGCACGTATTCGCAGTTTGAATTTACGACTTTTTATACTGAAATCATGCCACTTACGGAAAGCGGCTATGGATCACATTATGCCCAAACCCTCCCTGCAGTTTTAAAAATATCCCAAACGTCCAAAATTCGACCCTCTAGCCATATTTTATAGCCGAATTCTGGCTTTCTGCACTTATTCGCAGTTTTAAAAACGACTTTTTATACAGAAAATATGCCAATTACTGAAAGCGACGACAGATCTCATTTTGCCCAAACCCACCATTCAGTTTTCAAAAAATCCCAAGCATCCCAAATTCGACCCTTGAGCCATATTTTGGAGCCAAATTCCAGCTCTCTGGAATTCCAGAGATGCAGATCTCTGCATATGGCTCAAAGCAAAAGGGGATGATAAACGTCAAAATATTGCTGAATTCGATGATTTTTAGTACGAAACAAAATGCTAAAAAACTTGCTTAAAATGCAATATTATGCGAAAATCTGAGATTTGAAGGCCAAATCACATATCGTGATACTACATGAAATAGTATCGAAATATTGGTAAAAATGAATATATTTACGTTATATCAAACTACATGAAAAACGTGAAAAAAGTCCTTATTATACCAAATTTGAGTATTTTAACTTCGAATCATAGAGCGACGTTTCGTATTTTTTAGACCTAGAAAAGACGAATAAAGATGTTGCTTCCAATACAAATGATAAAAATCTATGTGTTTTCATTAAAATTAACTAAAATGTTCCTGATTTTCGGTTTATATTACCGATGGAAGATGTACACGTAAAACCGTTTTAATCCGGCTGAAACGTCGATATATGCAATAAAAACAGAACTTCTCCCCTTTTCAATATCTTACTCAGTATTTTAACGAGAAACAAATAGATGATTGAAAATGAAGTATTTAAGGTTATTTTCTGATCAATTATGTGTTTGCATAATTTTTATCGTATATATAATGAATTAATCATCGAATTTAGCAATATTTTGACCTTTATCATCCCCTTTTCTTTTCTGTGATTTACACAAAATATCATCGAATGATAAACGTCAAAATATTATTGAATTCGATGATTTTTAGTACGAAACAAAATGCAAGAAAACTTGCTTAAAATGCAATATTATGCGAAAATCTGAGATATGAAGGCCAAATCACATATCGTGATACTACATGAAATAGTATCGAAATATTGGTAAATATGAATATATTTACGTAATATCAAACTACATGAAAAACGTGAAAAAAGTCATTATTATACCAAATTTGAGAATTTTAACTTCGAAACATAGGGCGACGTTTCGTATTTTTTAGACCTAGAAAAGACGTATAAAGATGTTGCTTCCAATACAAATGATAAAAATCAATGTGTTTTCATTAAAATTAACTAAAATGTTCCTGATTTTCGGTTTATATTACCGATGGAAGATGTACACGTAAGACCGTTCTAATCCGGCTGAAACGTCGATATATGCATTAAAAACAGAACTTCTCCCCTTTTCAATATCTTACTCAGTATTTTAACGAGAAACAAATAGATGATTGTAAATGAAGTATTTAAGGTTATTTTCTGATCAATTATGTGATTGCATAATTTTTATCGTATATATAATGAACTAATCATCGAATTTAGCAATATTTTGACCTTTATCATCCCCTTTTCCTCTATGTGATTTACACAAAATATCATCGAATTAGGCCGTTTTTCCACGTTTTTGTGAATTTTCAGTTTTCAGTTTCAGGCCTATTTCGATGATATTTTGTGTAAATCACATCAAGGAAAAGGGGATGATAAAGGTCAAAATATTGCTAAATTCGATAATTTTTAGTACAAAACAAAATGCAAGAAAATTTGCTTACAAATGCAAAATTTGCGAAATTCTGAGATTTGAAGGCCAAATCACATATCGTGAGAAAACATGAAGTAGTATCGAAATATTGGTAAAACGAATATATTTACGTAAAATCCCACTACATGAATAACGTGAAAAAGTCACTATATTACCATATTTGAGGATTAAAACTTCAAATCATAGAGCGAGGTTTAGTATTATTTAGATCAAAGAAAAGACATGACAATGTTGTTTCCAATGCAAATGATAAAAATCAACGTGTTTTCATTAGAATTAACTAAAATGTTCCTGATTTTCCGTTTATATTACCGATGGAAGATGTACACGTAAAACCGCTCTAATCCGGCTGAAAGGTCGATATATGCAATAAAACAGAACTTCTTCTCTTTTCAATATCTTACTCAGTATTTTAACGAGAAACAAATAGATGATTGAAAATGAAGTGTTAAAGGTTAATTTCTAATCAATTATGTGTTTGCATCATTTTTATCGTATATTTAATGAATTATTAACAATAAACTGAAAATTCACAAAAACGTGAAAAAACAGCAAAATATAGCCTAATTCGATGATATTTTGTTTATATCACACAAAGGAAAAGGGGATGATAAACGTCAAAATATTGCTGAATTCGATGATTTTTCGTTCGAAACAAAATGCAAGAAAACTTGCTAAAAATGCAATATTATGCGAAATTCTGTCTAATCACATATCGTGAGAAAACATGAAGTAGTATCGAAATATTGGTAAAAACGAATATATATACGTAAAATCACACTACATGAATAACGTGAAAAAAGTCACTATATTACCATATTTGAGGATTTTATCTTCAAATCATAGAGCGAGGTTTCGTATTATTTAGATCCAAGAAAAGACATATGACAATGTTGTTTCAAATACAAATGATAAAAATCAATGTATTTTCATTAGAATTAACTAAAATGTTCCTGATTTTCCGTTTATATTACCGATGGAAGATGTACACGTAAAACCGCTCTAATCCGGCTGAAACTTCGATATATGCAAAAAACACAACTTCTCCCCTTTCCAATATCTTACTCAGTATTTTAACGAGAAACAAATAGTTGATTGAAAATGAAGTGTTTAAGGTTAATTTCTAATCGATTATGTGTTTGCATCATTTTTATCGTATATTTAATGAATTAATAGCAATAAACTGAAAATTCACAAAAACGTGGAAAAACAGCAAAATATTGCCTAATTCGATGATATTTTGCTTATATATCATAAAGGAAAAAGGGATGATAAACGTCAAAATATTGCTGAATTCGATGATTTTTAGTACGAAACAAAATGCAAGAAAACTTGCTTAAAATGCAATATTATGCGAAAATCTGAGATTTGAAGGCCAAATCACATATCGTGATACTACATGAAATAGTATCGAAATATTGGTAAAAATGAATATATTTACGTTATATCAAACTACATGAAAAACGTGAAAAAGTCCTTATTATACCAAATTTGAGTATTTTAACTTCGAATCATAGAGCGACGTTTCGTATTTTTTAGACCTAGAAAAGACGAATAAAGATGTTGCTTCCAATACAAATGATAAAAATCAATGTGTTTTAATTAAAATTAACTAAAATGTTCCTGATTTTCGGTTTATTTTACCGATGGAAGATGTACACGTAAAACCGTTTTAATCCGGCTGAAACGTCGATATATGCAATAAAAACAGAACTTCTCCCCTTTTTAATATCTTACTCAGTATTTTAACGAGAAACAAATAGATGATTGAAAATGAAGTATTTAAGGTTATTTTCTGATCAATTATGTGTTTGCATAATTTTTATCGTGTATATATAATGAATTAATCATCGAATTTAGCAATATTTTGACCTTTATCATCCCCTTTTCTTTTCTGTAATTTACACAAAATATCATCGAATGATAAACGTCAAAATATTACTGAATTCGATGATTTTTAGAACGAAACAAAATGCAAGAAAACTTGCTTAAAATGCAATATTATGCGAAAATCTGAGATATGAAGGCCAAATCACATATCGTGATACTACATGAAATAGTATCGAAATATTGGTAAAAATGAATATATTTACGTAATATCAAACTACATGAAAAACGTGAAAAAGTCCTTATTATACCAAATTTGAGTATTTTAACTTCGAATCATAGAGCGACGTTTCGTATTTTTTAGACCTAGAAAAGACGTATAAAGATGTTGCTTCCAATACAAATGATAAAAATCAATGTGTTTTCATTAAAATTAACTAAAATGTTCCTGATTTTCGGTTTATATTACCGATGAAGGGATGCATCCCTCTTTTGAGCCTCTGCATCACTTTCTTAAGCCTCTGCATCCCTTTCATGAGCCTTTGCATCTCTCTCTTGAACACCTGCATCCCTTTATGAGCCTCTGCATCCCGATCTTAAGCCTCTGCATCACTCTCTTCAGCCTCTGAATTCCTCTCTTCAGCCTCTGCATCACTCTCTTAAGCTTCTGCATCCCTCTCTTGTGCCTCTGCATCCATCACCTGACCCTCTGCATCCCTCTCTTGAGCCTCTGTATCCCTCTCTTGAGACTCTGCATCACCCCTTTAAGCCTCTGCATCCCTCTTTTGAGCCTCTGCATCACTTTCTTAGGCCTCTGCATCACTCTCTTAAGCCTCTGCCTCATTCTCGTAAGCCTCTGAATCACTCTCTTCAGAGGCTCAAGAGAGTGATGCAGAGGCCCAAGAGATTGATGCAGAGGATCAAGAGAGTGATGCAGAGGCTCGAGAAAGTGATGCAGAGGCTGAAGAGAGTGTTGCAGAGGCTTAGGAGAGGGATGCAAAGGCTCAAGAGAGTGATGCAGAGGCTCAAGAGAGTGATTCAGAGGCTTACGAGTGATGCAGAGGCTTAAGAGAGGGATGCAGAGGCTCAAGAGAGTGATTCAAAGGCTGAAGAGAGTGATTCAGAGGCTCAAGAGAGGGATGCAGAGACTCAAGAGAGTGATTCAGAGGCTCAAGAGAGGGATGCAGAGGCTCAAGAGAGTGATTCAAAGGCTCAAGAGAGGGATGCAGAGGCTCAAGAGAGTGATTCAGAGGCTCAAGAGAGTGTTTCAGAGGCTCAAGAGAGTGATTCAGAGGCTCAAGAGAGTGTTTCAGAGGCTCAAGAGAGGGATGCAGAGGCTCAAGAGAGTGATTCAGAGGCTCAAGAGAGGGATGCAGAGGCTCAAGAGAGTGATTCAGAGGCTCAAGAGAGTGATTCAGAGGCTCAAGAGAGGGATGCAGAGACTCAAGAGAGTGATTCAGAGGCTCAAGAGAGGGATGCAGAGACTCAAGAGAGTGATTCAGAGGCTCAAGAGAGGGATGCAGAGGCTCAAGAGAGTGATTCAAAGGCACAAGAGAGTGTTTCAGAGGCTCAAGAGAGGGATGCAGAGGCTCAAGAGAGTGATTCAGAGGCTAAACAGAGGGATGCAGAGGCTCAAGAGAGTGATTCAGAGGCTCAAGAGAGAGATGCAGAGGCTCAAGAGAGTTATCTCGTTAAAATACTGAGTAAGATATTGAAATTTTTTATATTACCGTTTATATTACCGATGGAAGATGTACACGTAAAACCGCTCTAATCCGGCTGAAACGTCAATATATGCAATAAAAACAGAACTTCTCCTGTTTACAATATCTTACTCAGTATTTTAACGAGAAACAAATAGTTGTTTGTAAATGAAGTGTATAAGGTTAATTTCTAATCAATTATGTGTTTGCATCATTTTAATCGTATATTTAAGTAATTAATAGCAATAAACTGAAAATTCACAAAAACGTGGAAAAACAGCAAAATATTGTCTTTTTCGATGATATTTTGTTTATATCACATAAAAGAAAAGAGGATGATAAACGTCAAAATATTGCTGAATTCGATGATTTTTAGTACGAAACAAAATGCAAGAAAACTTGCTTAAAATGCAATATTATGCGAAAATTTGAGATTTGAAGGCCAAATCACATATCGTGATACTACATGAAATTGTATCGAAATATTGGTAAAATGAATATATTTACGTAATATCAAACTACATGAAAAACGTGAAAAAAGTCATTATTATACGAAATTTGAGGATTTTAACTTCGAATCATACAACGACGTTTCGTATTTTTTAGACCCTAGAAAAGACGTATAAAGAGGTTGCTTCCAATACAAATGACAAAAATCAATGTGTTTTCATTAAAATAAACTAAAATGTTCCTGATTTTCGGTTTATATTACCGATGTAAGATGTACACGTAAAACCGTTCTAATCCGGCTGAAACGTCGATATATGCAATAAAAACAGAACTTCTCCCCTTTTCAATATCTTACTCAGTATTTTAACGAGAAACAAATAGATGATTGAAAATGAAGTATTTAAGGTTATTTTGTGATCAATTATGTGTTTGCATAATTTTTCTCGTATATTTAATGAAATAATAACAATAAACTGAAAATTCACAAAAACGTGGAAAAACGGCAAAATATTGCCTAATTCGATGATATTTTGTTTAAATCACATAACGGAAAAGGAGATGATAAAGGTCAAAATATTGCTAAATTCGATGATTTTTAGTACAAAACAAAATGCAAGAAAACTTGCTTACAAATGCAAAATTTGCGAAATTCTGAGATTTGAAGGCCAAATCACATATCGTGAGAAAACATGAAGTAGTATCGAAATATTGGTAAAAACGAATATATATACGTAAAATCACACTACATGAATAACGTGAAAAAGTTACTATATTATCATATTTGAGGATTCTACCTTCAAATCATAGAGCGAGGTTTCGTATTATTTAGATCAGAGAAAAGACATATGACAATGTTGTTTCCAATACAAATGATAAAAATCAATGTGTTTCATTAGAATTAACTAAAATGTTCTTGATTTTCCGTTTATATTACCAATAGAAGATGTACACGTAAAACCGCTCTAATCCGGCTGAAACGTCGATATATGCAATAAAAACAGAACTTCTCCCCTTTCCAATATTTTACTCAGTATTTCAACGAGAAACAAATAGTTCATTGAAAATGAAGTGTTTAAGGTTAATTTCTAATCAATTATGTGTTTGCATCATTTTTATCGTATATTTAATGAATTATTAGCAATAAACTGAAAATTCACAAAAACGTGGAAAAACAGCAAAATATTGCCTAATTCGATGATATTTTGTTTATAGCACATAAAGGAAAAGGGGATGATAAACGTCAAAATATTGCTGAATTCGATGATTTTTAGTACGAAACAAAATGCAAGAAAACTTGCTTAAAATGCAATATTATGCGAAAATCTGAGATTTGAAGGCCAAATCACATATCGTGATACTACATGAAATAGTATCGAAATATTGGTAAAAATGAATATATTTACGTAATATCAAACTACATGAAAAACTTGAAAAAAGTCATTATTACACCAAATTTGAGGATTTTAACTTCGAATCATAAAGCGACGTTTCGTATTTTTTAGACCCTAGAAAAGACGTATAAAGATGTTGCTTCCAATACAAATGACAAAAATCAATGTGTTTTCATTAAAATTAACTAAAATGTTGCTGATTTTCGGTTTATATTACCGATGGAAGATGTACACGTATAACCGTTCTACTCCGGCTGAAACGTCGATATATGCAATAAAAACAGAAATTCTCCCCTTTTAAATATCTTACTCAGTATTTTAACGAGAAACAAATAGATGATTGAAAATGAAGTATTTAAGGTAATTTTCTGATCAATTATGTGTTTGCATAATTTTTCTCCTATATTTAATGAAATAAAAACAATAAACTGAAAATTCACGTAAACGTGGAAAAACGGCAAAATATTGCCTAATTCGATGATATTTTGTTTAAATCACATAAAGGAAAAGGAGATGATAAAGGTAAAAATATTGCTATATTCGATGATTTTTAGTACAAAACAAAATGCAAAATTTGCGAAATTCTGAGATTTGAAGGCCAAATCACATATCGTGAGACTACATGAAGTAGTATCGAAATATTGGTAAAAACGAATATATATACGTAAAATCACACTACATGAATAACGTGAAAAAAGTCACTATATTACCATATTTGAGGATTTTAACTTCAAATCATAGAGCGAGGTTTCGTATTACTTAGATCCAAGAAAAGACATATGACTATGTTGTTTCAAATACAAATGATAAAAATCAATGTGTTTTCATTAAAATTAACTAAAATGTTCCTGATTTTCCGTTTATATTACCGATGGAAGATGTACACGTAAAACCGCTCTAATCCGTCTGAAACGTCGATATATGCAATAAAAACAGAACTTCTCCCCTTTTTAATATCTTACTCAGTATTTTAACGTGAAACAAATAGGTGATTGAAAATGAAGTGTTTAAGGTTAATTTCTAATCAATTATGTGTTTGCATCATTTTAATCGTATATTTAATGAATTAATAACAATAAACTGAAAATTCACAAAAACGTGGAAAAACATCAAAATATTGCCTAATTCGATGATATTTTGTTTATATCACATAAAGGAAAAGGGGATGATAAACGTCAAAATATTGCTGAATTCGATGATTTTTAGTACGAAACAAAATGCAAGAAAGCTTGCTTAAAATGCAATATTATGCGAAAATCTGAGATTTGAAGGCCAAATCACATATCGTAATACTACATGAAATAGTATCGAAATATTGGTAAAATTGAATATATTTACGTAATATCAAACTACATGAAAAACGTGAAAAAAGTGATGATGATTGAAATGATGATTGATGATGATTGAAAATGAAGTATTTAAGGTTATTTTTTGATCAATTATGTGTTTCCATAATTTTTGTTTCGAATTTGGGATGATTGGGATATTTTGAAAACTGCAAGGAAAGGGTTTGAGCAAAATGTGACCTATCGCCGCTCACAGTAATTGACATATTATCGGTATAAAAAGTAGTAATTTCAAACTGCGGATATGTGCCGAGAGCCACAATTTGGCTCAAAAATTTGGCTCAAGGGTCGAATTTGGGATGTTTGGGATATTTTGAAAAGTGCAGTTGGGGGGGGGGGGGGGATTGGGCAAAATATGACCCATCGCTGCTCTCAGTAATTAACATATTTTCGGTATAAAATATCGTAATTTCAACCTGCAAATATGTGCAAAGAGCCAAAATTTGGCTCCAAAATATGGCTCAAGGGTCGAATTAGGGATGCTTGGGATATTTTGAAAACTGCAGGGAGGGTTTGGGCAAAATGTGACCCATCGCCGCTCTAAGTAATTGGCATTTTTTCGGTATAAAAAGTCGTAATTTCAAACAGCGAATAAGCGCAGAAAGCCAGAATTTGCCTCCAAAATATAGCTCAAAGGTCGAATTTGGCATGTTTGGGATATTTTGCAAACTGCAGGCGGGTTTGGGCAAAATATGACCCATCGCCGCTCTCAGTAATTGGCATATTTTCAAGCGTCAAATTTTGGATGTTTGGGATAAAAAGTCGTAATTTCAAACTGCGAATACGTGCAGAGAGCCCGAATTTGACTTCAAAATATGGCTCAAGCGTCGAATATGGGATGATTGGGATATTTTGAAAACTGCAGGGGGGGTTGGGCAAAATGTGACCCATCACTGCTCTCAGTAATTAACATATTTTCGGTATAAAATGTCGTAATTTCAACCTGCGAATATGTGCAGAGCCAGAATTGGGCTCCAAAATATGGCTCAAGGGTCGAATTAGGGATGCTTCGGATATTTTGAAAACTGCAGGAAGGGTTTGGGAAAAATGTGACCCATCGCCGCTCTCAGTAATTGGCATTTTTTGGTATAAAAAGACGTAATTTCAGACTGCGAACACGTGCAGAGAGCCCGAATTTGGCTCCAAAATATGGCTCAAGCGTCGAATTTGGAATGTTTGGGATATTTTGAAAACTGCAGGGAGAGTTTGGGCAAAATGTGATCCCTCGCCGTTTTCAGTAATAGTCATGTTTTCGGTATAAAAGTTCGTAATTTCAAACTGCGAATACATGGAGAGCCAGAATTTGGCTCCAAAATATGGCTCAAGCGTCGAATTTGGGATGTTTGCTATATTTTGAAAACTGCAGGGAGGGTTTGGGCAAAATGTGATCCATCGTTGCTCTCGGTAAATGGAATTTTCGGTATAAAAAGACGTAATTTCAAACTGCGAATACGTGCAGAGAGCCCGAATTTGGCTTCAAAAATGGCTCAGGCGTCGAATTTGGGATATTTGGGATATTTTGAAAACAGCAGGGGGGGGGGTTCTGGCAATATGTGACCTATCGCTGCTCTCAGTTATTGACATATTTTCGGTATAAAATGTCGTAATATCAAACTGTGAATATGTGCAGAGAGCCAGAATTTGGCTGCAATATATGGCTCAAGGGTCGAATTTGGGTTGTTTGGGATAAATTGAAAACTGCAGAGAGGGTTTCGTCAAAATGTGACCCATCGCTGCTTTCAATAATTGGCATATTTTTGGTATAAAAAGTCGTAATTTCCAACGGCGAATACATGCAGAAAGCCAAAATTTGGCTCCAAAATATGGCTCAGGGGTCGAATTTGGGATGTTTGGGATATTTTGAAAACTGCAGGGAGGGCTTGGGCAAAATGTAATCCATCGCAGCACTCAGTAATTGGCATATTTTCGGTATAAAATTTTATAATTTCAATCTGCTAATACGTGCAGAGCGCATGAATTTGGCTCCAAAATATGGCTCTAGCGTCGAATTTGGGATGTTTGGGATATATTAAAATCTGCAGGGAGGGTTTAGGCAAAATGTGATCCATTGCCGCTTTCAGTAATTGTCATGTTTTCGTTATAAAATGTCGTAATTTCAAACAGCGAATACCTGCAGACAGCCAGAATTTGGCTCCAAAATATAGCTCATGGGTCGAATTTGGGATGTTTGTGATATTTTGCAAACTGCCGGGGGGGTTTGGGCAAAATGTGACCCATCGCTGCTTTCAGTAATTGGCTTATTTTCAAGCGTCAAATTTGGAATGTTTGGGATAAAAAGTCGTAATTTCAAACTGCGAATACGTGCAGAGAGCCAGAATTTAGCTCCAAAATATTTCTCAAGGTTCGAATTTGTGATGTTTGGGATATTTTGAAAATTGCAGGGAAGGTTTGGGCAAAATGTGATCCATCTCCGCTCTCAGTAATTGGCATATTTTCGGTATAAATGTTCGTAGTTTCAAATTGCGAATACATGCAGAGATCCAGAATTTGGCTCCAAAATATGGCTCAAGCGTCAAATTTGGGATGTTTGCTATATTTTGAAAACTGCAGGGAGGGTTTGGGTAAAATGTGATTTATCGTTGCTCTCGGTAAATGGCATATTTTCGGTATAAAGAGACGTAATTTCAAACTGCGAATACGTGCAGAGAGCCCGAATTTGGCTTCAAAAATGGCTCAGGCGTCGAATTTGGGATATTTGGGATATTTTGAAAACTGCAGAGAGGGGGGGGCTTTCTGGCAATATGTGACCTATCGCTGCTCTCAGTTATTGACATATTTTCGGTATAAAGTATCGTAATTTCAAACTGCGAATATGTGCAGAGAGCCAGAATTTGGCTCCAAAATATGGCTGAAGGGTCGAATTTGGGATTTTTGGGATAATTTGAAAACTGCAGAGAGGGTTTTGTCAAAATGTGACCCATCGCTGCTTTAAATAATTGGCATATTTTTGGTATAAAAAGTCGTAATTTCGAACGGCGAATACATGCAGAAAGCCAAAATTTGGCTCCAAAATATGGCTCAAGGGTCGAATTTGGGATGTTTGGGATATTTAGAAAACTGCAGGGAGGGCTTGGGCAAAATATAATCCATCGCCGCACTCAGTAATTGGCATATTTTCGGTATAAAATTGTATAATTTCATTCTGCTAATGCGTGCAGAGAGCATGAATTTGGCTCCAAAATATGGCTCTAGATTCGAATTTGGGATGTTTGGGATATATTAAAAACTGCGGGGAGGGTTTAGGCAAAATGTGATCCATTGACGTTTTCAGTAATTGTCATGTTTTCGTTATAAAATGTCGAAATTTCAAACACCGAATACGTGCAGACAGCCAGAATTTGGCTCCAAAATATAGCTCATGGGTCGAATTTGATATGTTTGGGATATTTTGCAAACTGCCGGGGGGTTTGGGCAAAATGTGACCCATCGCTGCTTTCAGTAATTGGCTTATTTTCAAGCGTCAAATTTGGAATGTTTGGGATAAAAAGTCGTAATTTCAAAATGCGAATACGTGCAGAAAGCCAGAATATAGCTCCAAAATAATTCTCAAGGGTCGAATTTGGGATGTTTGGGATATTTTGAAAACTACAGTGATGGTTTTTGCAAAATGTGATCCATCGCCGCTCACAGTAATTGGCATATTTTCGGTATAAAAAGTCGTAATTTCAAACTGCGAATACGTGCAGAGAGCTAGAATTTGGCTCCAAAATATGGCTCAAGCGTTGAATTTGGGATGTTTGGGATATTTTGGAAACTGCAGGGAGGGTTTGGACAAAATGTGATTAATCGACGTTTTCAGTAATTGGAATATTTTCGGTATAAAAAGTCGTAATTTCAAACTGCGAATAAGTGCAGAGAGCCAGAATTTGGCTTCAAAAATGGCTCAGGCGTCGAATTTGGGATATTTGGGATATTTTGAAAACTGCAGAGGGGGGGGGGGGGTTCTGGCAATATGTGACCTATCGCTGCTCTCAGTTATTGACATTTTTTCGGTATAAAAAGTCGTAATTTCAAACTGCGAATATGTGCAGAGAGCCAGAATTTGGCTCCAAAATATGGCTCAAGGGTCGAATTTGGGATGTTTGGGATAATTTGAAAACTGCAGAGAGGGTTTCCTCAAAATGTGACGCATCGCTGCTTTCAATAATTGGCATATTTTTGGTATAAAAAGTCGTAATTTCAAACGGCGAATACATGCAGAAAGCCAAAATTTGGCTCCAAAATATGGATCAAGGGTCGAATTTGGGATGTTTGGGATATTTTGAAAACTGCAGGGAGGGCTTGGGCAAAACGTAATCCATCGCCGCACTCAGTAATTGGCATATTTTCGGTATAAAATGTCATAATTTCAATCTGCTAATACGTGCAGAGAGCCCGAATTTGGCTCCAAAATATGGCTCTAGCGTCGAATTTGGGATGTTTGGGATATATTAAAAACTGCAGGGAGGGTTTAGGCAAAATGTGATCCATTGCCGTTTTCAGTAAGTGTCATGTTTTCGTTATAAAATGTCGTAATTTCAAACAGCGAAAACGTGCAGAAAGCCAGAATTTGGCTCCAAAATATAGCTCATGGGTCGAATTTGGGATGTTTGTGATATTTTGCAAACTGCCGGGGGGTTTGGGCAAAATGTGACCCATCGCTGCTTTCAGTAATTGGCTTATTTTCAAGCGTCAAATTTGGAATGTTTGGGATAAAAAGTCGTAATTTCAAACTGCGAATACGTGTAGAGAGCCAGAATTTAGCTCCAAAATAATTCTCAAGGGTCGAATTTGGGATGCTTGGGATATTTTGAAAACTACAGGGATGGTTTTTGCAAAATGTGATCCATCGCCGATCACAGTAATTGGCATTTTTTCAGTCATAAAAAGTCGTAATTTCAAAATGCGAATACGTGCAGAGAGCTAGAATTTTTCTCCAAAATATGGCTCAAGCATTGAATTTGGGATGTTTGGGATATTTTTGAAACTGCAGGGAGGGTTTGGACATAATGTGATCCATCGCCGTTTTCAGTAATTGGAATATTTTCGGTATAAAAATTCGTAATTTCAAACTGCGAATAAGTGCAGAGAGCCAGAATTTGGCTTCAAAAATGGCTCAGGCGTCGAATTTGGGATATTTGGGATATTTTGAAAACTGCAAAGGGGGGGGGGGGGTTCTGGCAATATGTGACCTATCGCTGCTCTCAGTTATTGACATATTTTCGGTATAAAAAGACGTAATTTCAAACGGCGAATACATGCAGAAAGCCAAAATTTGGCTCCAAAATATAGCTCAAGGGTTGAATTTGGGATGTTTGGGATATTTTGAAAACTGCAGGGAGGGCTTGGGCAAAATGTAATCCATCGCCGCACTCAGTAATTGGCATATTTTCGGTATAAAATTTTATAATTTCAATCTGCTAATACGTGCAGAGAGCATGAATTTGGCTCCAAAATATGGCTCTAGTTTCGAATTTGGGATGTTTGGGATATATTAAAAACTGCAGGGAGGGTTTAGGCAAAATGTGATCCATTGCCGCTTTCAGTAATTGTCATGTTTTCGTTATAAAATGTCGTAATTTCAAACAGCGAATACCTGCAGACAGCCAGAATTTGGCTCCAAAATATAGCTCATGGGTCGAATTTGGGTTGTTTGTGATATTTTGCAAACTGCCGGGGGGTTTGGGCAAAATGTGACCCATCGCTGCTTTCAGTAATTGGCTTATTTTCAAGCGTCAAATTTGGAATGTTTGGGATAAAAAGTCGTAATTTCAAATGCGAATACGTGCAAAGAGCCAGAATTTAGCTCCAAAATAATTCTCACGGTTCGAATTTGGGATGTTTTGGATATTTTGAAAATTGCAGGGAAGGTTTGGGCAAAATGTGATCCATCGCCGCTCTCAGTAATTGGCATATTTTCGGTATAAAAGTTCGTAATTTCAAAATGCGAATACATGCAGAGAGCCAGAATTTGGCTCCAAAATATGGCTCAAGCGTCGAATTTGGAATGTTTGCTATATTTTGAAAACTGCAGAGAGAGTGTGGGCAAAATGTCACCCATCGCTGCTTTCAGTAATTGGCTTATTTTCAAGCGTCAAATTTGGAATGTTTAGGATAAAAAGTCGTAATTTCAAAATGAGAATACGTGCAGAGAGCCAGAATATAGCTCCAAAATAATTCTCAAGGGTCGAATTTGAGATGTTTGGGATATTTTGAAAACTACAGGGATGTTTTGTGCAAAATGTGATCCATCGCTGTTCTCAGTAATTGGCATATTTTCAGTATAAAATGTCGTAATTTCAAACTGCGAATACGTGTAGAGAGCCAGAATTTAGCTCCAAAATAATTCTCAAGGGTCGAATTTGGGATGTTTGGGATATTTTGAAAACTACAGGGATGGTTTTTGCAAAATGTGATCCATCGCCGCTCACAGTAATTGGCATATTTTCAGTATAAAAAGTCGTAATTTCAAACTGCGAATACGTGCAGAGCGCTAGAATTTGGCTCCAAAATATGGCTCAAGCATTGAATTTGGGATGTTTGGGATATTTTTGAAACTGCAGGGAGGGTTTGGACATAATGTGATCCATCGCCGTTTTCAGTAATTGGAATATTTTCGGTATAAAAAGTCGTAATTTCAAACTGCGAATAAGTGCAGAGAGCCAGAATTTGGCTTCAAAAATGGCTCAGTCGTCGAATTTGGGATATTTGGGATATTTTAAAAACTGCAGGGGGGGGTGGGGTTCTGGCAATATGTGACCTATCGCTGCTCTCAGGTATTGACATATTTTCGGTATAAAATGTCGTAATTTCAAACTGCGAATATTTGCAGAGAGCCAGAATTTGGCTCCAAAATATGGCTCAAGGGTCGAATTTGGGATGTTTGGGATAATTTGAAAACTGCAGAGAGGGTTTCGTCAAAATGTGACCCATCGCTGCTTTCAATAATTGGCATATTTTTGGTATAAAAAGTCGTAATTTCATACGGCAAATACATGCAGAAAGCCAAAATTTGGCTCCAAAATATGTCTCAAGGGTCGAATTTGGGATGTTTGGGATATTTTGAAAACTGCAGGGAGTGCTTGGGCAAAATGTAATCCATCGCCGCACTCAGTAATTGGCATATTTTCGGTATAAAATTTTATAATTTCAATCTGCTAATGCGTGCAGAGAGCATGAATTTGGCTCTAAAATATGGCTCTAGCGTCGAATTTGGGATGTTTGGGATATATTAAAAACTGCGGGGAGGGTTTAGGCAAAATGTGATCCACTGCCGTTTTCAGTAATTGTCATGTTTTCGTTATAAAATGTCGTAATTTCAAACAGCGAATACGTGCAGACAGCCAGAATTTGGCTCCAAAATATAGCTCATAGGTCGAATTTGGGATGTTTGTGATATTTTGCAAACTGCCGAGGGGGTTTTGGCAAAATGTGACCCATCGCTGCTTTCAGTAATTGGCTTATTTTCAAGCGTCAAATTTGGAATGTTTGGGATAAAAAGTTGTAATTTCAAACTGCGAATACGTGCAGAGAGCCAGAATTTAGCTCCAAAATAATTCTCAAGGTTCGAATTTGGGATGTTGGGTATATTTTGAAAATTGCAGGGAAGGTTTGGGCAAAATGTGATCCATCGCCGCTGTCAGTAATTTCTCATATTTTCGGTACAAAAGTTCGTAGTTTCAAACTGCGAATACATGCAGAGAGCCAGAATTTGGCTCCAATATATGGCTCAAGCTTCGAATTTAGGATGGTTGGGATATTTCTAAAAATGAAGAAGGGGGGGGGTTTGGATAAAATGTGACCTATCGCCGCTCTCAGTAATTGACATATCTTCGGTGTATAAATTCGTAATTTCAAACTGCGAATATGTGCAGAGAGCAATAATTTGGCTCCAAAATATGGCTCAAGCGTCTAATTTGGGATGTTTAGAATATTTTGAAAACTGCAGGGATGGTTTTTGCAAAATGTGATCCATCGTTGCTTTCAGTAATTGACATATTTTCAGTATAAAAAGTCATAATTTCAAACTGCGAATACTTGCATAAGGCATAATGATGTACACCTTTGTTGCATCTTTATGTTACGAGTTTTTATACCGAAAACATGACAATTACTGAAAGCAGCGATGGATCAAATTTTGCCCAAACCCACCCTGCAGTTTTCAAAATATCCCAAACATCCAAAATTCGAAGCTTGAGCCATATTTTAGAGCCAAATTCGGGCTCTCTGCACATATTCGCAGTTTGAAATTACGAATTTATTCAACGAAGATATGTCAATTACTGAGAGCGGCGAAGGCTGAAGAGAGTAATGCAGAGGCTTAAGAGAGGGATGCAAAAGCTCAAGAGAGTGATGCAGAGACTGAAGAGAGTGATGCAGAGGCTTAAGAGAGGGATGCAGAGGCTCAAGAGAGGGATGCAGAGGCTCAAGAGAGGGATGCAGAGGCTCAATAGAGGGATGCAGGGGCTCAAGAGATTGATGGAGAGGCTCACGAGAGTGATTCAGAGGTTTACAAGAGTGATGCAGAGGCTGAAGAGAGTGTTGCAGAGGCTGAAGAGAGTGTTGCAGAGGCTCAAGAGAGGGATACAGAGGCTCAAGAGAGTGATGCAGAGACTCAAGAGAGTTATGCAGAGGCTCATTAGAGTGATGCAGAGGCTTACGAGAGTGATGCAAAGGCTCAGGAAAGGGATGCAGAGGCTCATGAGAGGGATGCAGGAGTTCAGGAGAAAGATGCTGAGGCTTAAGAGAGTGATGCAGAGGCTTAAGAGAGTGATGCAGAGGCTCAGAATAGTGATGCAGAGGCTTAGGAGAGTGATGCAGAGGCTTAAGAGAGTGATGCAGAGGCTGAAGAGAGTGTTGCAGAGGCTCAAGAGAGGGATGCAGAGGCTCAAGTGAGTGATGCAAAGACTCAAGAGAGTTATGCAGAGGCTCAAGAGAATGATGCAGAGCCTTACGAGAGTGATGCAGAGGCTCAAGAGAGGGATGTAGAGGCTGAAGAGAGTGATTCAGAAGCTCAAGAGAGTGATGCAGAAGCTCAAGAGAGGGATGCAGGGGCTCAAAAGAGGGATGCAGAGGCTCAATAGAGGGATGCAGAGGCTTAAGAGAGTGATGCAAAGGCGCAGGAGAGGGATGCAGAGGCTCATGAGAGGGATGCAGGAGTTCAAGAGAGGGATGCAGAGGCTCAAGAAAGGGATGCAGAGGCTTAAGAAAGTAATGCAGAGGCTTAAGAAAGTGATGCAGAGGCTCAGAATAGTGATGCAGAGGCTTAAGAGGTTGATGCAGAGGCTCAAGAAAGTGATGGAGAGGCTAAGAGAGGGATGCAGGGGCCCAGGAGAGTGATGCAGATGCTCAAGAGAGGGATGCAGAGGATGAAGAGAGTGATGGAGGGCTCAAGAGAGGGATCACCATCTTAAGCCTCTGCATTACTCTCTTGAGCCTCTGCATCCCTCTCTTAAGCCTCTGCATCACTCTCTTGTGCCTCTGCATCACTCTCTTGATCCTCTGCATCACTCTCTTGAGCCTCTGCATACCACTCCTAAGCCTCTTCAGCCTCTGTATCACCCTCTTAAGCCTCTGGATCCCTCTCTTGTGGCCTCTGCATCACTCTCTCGAGCCTCTGCATTCCTCTCTTGAACCTCTGCAACACTCTCTTCAGCCTCTGCATCACTCTCATAAGCCTCTGAATCCCTCTCTTGAGGCCTCTGCATCACTCTCTCGAGCCTCTGCATCACTCTCTTGATCCTCTGCATCACTCTTTTGGGCCTCTGCATCACTCTCTTGAGCCTCTGCATCACTCTCTATAGCCTCTGCATAACTGTCTTCAGCCTCTGCATCACTCTCTTAAGCCTTTGCTTCCCTCTCTTGATCCTCTGCATCACTTTCTTGAGCCTCTGCATCACTCGCTTGATCCTCTGCATCACTGTCTTGAGACTCTACATCCCTCTCTTGAACTCTTCCATCCCTCTAATGAGCCTCTGCATCCCTCTCTTGAGCATTTGCATCACTCTCTTAAGCCTCTGCATCCCTCTCTTGAGCCTCTGCATCACTCTCTTAAGCCTCTGCATCCCTCTCTTGTGCCTCTGCATCCCTCACTTGAGCCTCCGCATCCCTCTCTTATGCCATTGCATCCCTCTCTTGAGCCTCTGCATCCCTCTCTTGAGCCTCTGCATCCCTCTCTTAAGCCCCTGCATCACTCTCTTAAGCCTCTGCATCACTCTCGTAAGCCTCTGAATCACTCTCTTGAGTCTCTGCATCCCTCTCTTGAGCCTCTGCATCACTCTCTTCAGCCTCTGCATCCTTCTCTTGAGCCTCTGCATCACTCTCTTGAGCCTATACATCCCTCTCTTGAGCCTCTGCGTCCCTCTCTTAAGCCTCTGCCACACTCTCTTCAGCCTCTGCATCACTCTCTTAAGCCTCTGCTTCCCTCTCATGATCCTCTGCATCACTCTCCAGAGCCTCTACATCACTCTCTTGAGCCTCCACATCACTCTCTTAAGCCTCTGCATCCCTCTCTTGATCCTCTGCATCACTCTCTTGAGCATCTGCATCATTCTCTTGAGCCTCTGCATCCCTCTCTTAAGCCTCTACATCATTCTCTTGAGCCTCTGCATCACTCTCTTGAGCCTCTGCATCTCTCTCTTCAGCCTTTGCATCACTCTCTGGAGCCTCTGCATCCCTCTCTGGAGCCTCAGCATCCCTCTCTTGAGCCTCTTCAGCTCTCTCTTGAGCCTCTTCGTCATTCTCTTGAGCCTCTGCATCCCTCTCTTTAGCCTCTGCATCACTCTCTTGAGCCTTTGCATCCCTCTCTTAAGCCTCTGCATCACTCTCTTGAGCCTCTGCATCCCTCTCTTGAACTCCTGCATCCCTCTCATGAGCCTCTGCATCCCTCTCTTTAGCCTCTGCATCACTCTCTTGAGCCTTTGCATCCCTCTCTTCAGCCTCTACATCATTCTCTTAAGCCTATGCATCCCTCGCTTGTGCCTCGGCATCCGTCACCTGAGCCTCTGCATCCCTCTCTTGAGGCATTGCATCCCTCTCTTGACCCTCTGCATCCCTCTCTTGAGCCTCTGTATCCCTCTCTTGAGCCTCTGCATCACCACTTTAAGACTCTGCATCCCTCTTTTGAGCCTCTGCATCACTTTCTTAGGCCTCTGCATCCCTCCTTTGAGCCTTTGCATCACTTTCTTAGGCCTTTGCATCACTCTCTTAAGCCTTTGCCTCATTCTCGTAAGCCTCTACATCATTCTCTTGAGCCTCTGCATTTCTCTCTTGAGCCCCTGCATCACTCTTTTAAGCCTCTGCATCTCTCTCTTCAGCCTCTGCATCACTCTCTGGAGCCTCTGCATCCCTCTGTGGAGCCTCAGCATCCCTCTCTTGAGCCTCTGCTTCCCTCTCTTAAGCCTCTGCATCACTCTCTTGAGCCTTTGCATCCCTCTCTTTAGCCTCTGCATCACTCTCTTGAGCCTCTGCATCCCTCTCTTGAACTTTTGCATCCCTCTCATGAGCCTCTGCATCCCTCTCTTGAGCCTCTGCATCACTCTCAAGAGCCTCTGCATCCCTCTCTTGTGTCTCTTCATCCTTCACTTGAGCCTCTGCATCCCTCTCTTGAGCCTTTGCATCCCTCCCTTGAGCCTCTGCATCCCTTTCATGAGCCTCTGCATCCGTCTCTTAAGCCTCTGCATCAAACTCCTAAACCTCTGCATCACTCCCGTAAACCTCTGAATCATTCTCTTGAGCCTCTCCATCCCTCTCCTGAGCCTCTGCATCACTCTCTTAAGCCTCAGCATCACTCTCGTAAGCCTCTGCATCACTCTCTTAAGCCTCTGCATCACTCCCGTAAACCTCTGAATCACTCTCTTGAGCCTCTCCATTACTCTCTTGTAATACATCTCATCATCATCACATCACTCTCTCATCACTCTCTTGAGCCTCTAGATCCCTGTATTGAGCCTCTGCATCACTCTCCTGAGCCTCTGCGTCACCCTCTTAAGCCTCTGCATCCCTCTTTTGAGCCTCTGCATCACTTTCTTAAGCCTCTGCATCCCTTTCATGAGCCTTTGCATCTCTCACTTGAACACCTGCATCCCTTTATGAGCCTCTGCATCCCGATCTTGAGCCTCTGCATCACTCTCTTCAGCCTCTGAATTCCTCTCTTCAGCCTCTGCATCACTCTCTTAAGCTTCTGCATCCCTCTCTTGTGCCTCTGCATCCATCACCTGACCCTCTGCATCCCTCTCTTGAGCCTCTGTATCCCTCTATTGAGACTCTGCATCACCCCTTTAAGCCTCTGCATCCCTCTTTTGAGCCTCTGCATCACTTTCTTAGGCCTCTGCATCACTCTCTTAAGCCTCTGCCTCATTCTCGTAAGCCTCTGAATCACTCTCTTCAGAGGTTCAAGAGAGTGATGCAGAGGCCCAAGAGAGTGATGCAGAGGATCAAGAGAGTGATGCAGAGGCTCGAGAAAGTGATGTAGAGGCTGAAGAGAGTGTTGCAGAGGCTTAGGAGAGGGATGCAAAGGCTCAAGAGAGTGATGCAGAGGCTCAAGAGAGTGATTCAGAGGCTTACGAGTGATGCAGAGGCTTAAGAGAGGGATGCAGAGGCTCAAGAGAGTGATTCAAAGGCTCAAGAGAGGGATGCAGAGGCTCAAGAGAGTGATTCAGAGGCTCAAGAGAGTGATTCAGAGGCTCAAGAGAGGGATGCAGAGACTCAAGAGAGTGATTCAGAGGCTCAAGAGAGGGATGCAGAGGCTCAAGAGAGTGATTCAAAGGCTCAAGAGAGGGATGCAGAGGCTCAAGAGAGTGATTCAGAGGCTCAAGAGAGTGTTTCAGAGGCTCAAGAGAGGGATGCAGAGGCTCAAGAGAGTGATTCAGAGGCTCAAGAGACGGATGCAGAGGCTCAAGAGAGTGATTCAGAGGCTCAAGAGAGTGATTCAGAGGCTCAAGAGAGGGATGCAGAGACTCAAGAGAGTGATTCAGAGGCTCAAGAGAGGGATGCAGAGGCTCAAGAGAGTGATTCAGAGGCTCAAGAGAGGGATGCAGAGGCTCAAGAGAGTTATCTCGTTAAAATACTGAGTAAGATATTGAAATTTTTTATATTACCGTTTATATTACCGATGGAAGATGTACACGTAAAACCGCTCTAATCCGGCTGAAACGTCAATATATGCAATAAAAACAGAACTTCTCCTCTTTTCAATATCTTACTCAGTATTTTAACGAGAAACAAATAGATGATTGTAAATGAAGTGTATAAGGTTAATTTCTAATCAATTATGTGTTTGCATCATTTTTATCGTATATTTAATGAATTAATAGCAATAAACTCAAAATTCACAAAAAAGTGGAAAAACAGCAAAATATTGCCTAATTCGATGATATTTTGTTTATATCACATAAAGGAAAAGGGGATGATAAACGTCAAAATATTGCTGAATTCGATGATTTTTAGTACGAAACAAAATGCAAGAAAACTTGCTTAAAAATGCAATATTATGCGAAAATCTGAGATTTGCAGGCCAAATCACATATCGTGATACTACATGAAATTGTATCGAAATATTGGTAAAAATGAATATATTTACGTAATATCAAACTACATGAAAAACGTGAAAAAAGTCATTATTATACCAAATTTGAGGATTTTAAGTTCGAATCATAGATGGACGTTTTGTATTTTGTAGACCCTAGAAAATCCGTATAAAGATGTAGCTTCCAATATAAATGATAAAAATCAATGTGTTTTCATTAAAATTTACTAAAATGTTCCTGATTTCCGGTTTATATTACCGATGGAAGATGTACACGTAAAACCGTTTTAATCCGGCTGAAACGTCGATATATGCAATAAAAACAGAACTTCTCCCCTTTTCAATATCTTACACAGTATTTTAACGAGAAACAAATATATGATTGAAAATGAAGTATTTAAGGTTATTTTCTGATCAATTATGTGTTTGCATAATTTTTATCGTATATATAATGAATTAATAACAATAAACTGAAAATTCACAAAAACGTGGAAAAACGGCCTAATTCGATGATATTTTGTTTAAGTCATATAAAGGAAAAGGGGATGATAAAGGTCAAAATATTGCTAAATTCGATGATTTTTAGTACAAAACAAAATGCAAGAAAACTTGCTTAAAAATGCAAAATTTGCGAAATTTTGAGATATGAAGCCCAAATCACATATCGTGAGAAAACATGAGGTAGTATCGAAATATTGGTAAAAACGAATATATATACGTAAAATCACACTACATGAATAACGTGAAAAAAGTCACTATATTACCATATTTGAGGATTTTAACTTCAAATCATAGAGCGAGGTTTCTATTATTTAGATCCAAGAAAAGACATATGACAATGTTGTTTCAAACACAAATGATAAAAATCAATGTGGTTTCATTAGAATTAACTAAAATGTTCCTGATTTTCCGTTTATATTACCGATTGAAGATGTACACGTAAAACCGCTCTAATCCGGCTGAAACGTCGATATATGCAATTAAAACAGAACTTCTCCCCTTTTTAATATCTTACTCAGTATTTTAACGAGAAACAAATAGTTGATTGGAAATGAAGTGTTAAGGTTAATTTCTAATCAATTATGTGTTTGCATCATTTTAATCGTATATTTAAGTAATTAATAGCAATAAACTGAAAATTCACAAAAACGTGGAAAAACAGCAAAATATTGTATAATTCGATGATATTTTGTTTATATCACATAAAAGAAAAGAGGATGATAAACGTCAAAATATTGCTGAATTCGATGATTTTTAGTACGAAACAAAATGCAAGAAAACTTGCTTAAAATGCAATATTATGCGAAAATTTGAGATATGAAGGCCAAATCACATATCGTGATACTACATGAAATTGTATCGAAATATTGGTAAAATGAATATATTTACGTAATATCAAACTACATGAAAAACGTGAAAAAAGTCATTATTATACCAAATTTGAGGATTTTAACTTCGAATCATACAACGACGTTTCGTATTTTTTAGACCCTAGAAAAGACGTATAAAGAGGTTGCTTCCAATACAAATGACAAAAATCAATGTGTTTTCATTAAAATAAACTAAAATGTTCCTGATTTTCGATTTATATTACCGATGTAAGATGTACACGTAAAACCGTTCTAATCCGGCTGACACGTCGATATATGCAATAAAAACAGAACTTCTCCCCTTTTCAATATCTTACTCAGTATTTTAACGAGAAACAAATAGATGATTGAAAATGAAGTATTTAAGGTTATTTTCTGATCAATTATGTGTTTGCATAATTTTTCTCGTATATTTAATGAAATAATAACAATAAACTGAAAATTCACAAAAACGTGGAAAAACGGCAAAATATTGCCTAATTCGATGATATTTTGTTTAAATCACATAACGGAAAAGGAGATGATAAAGGTCAAAATATTGCTAAATTCGATGATTTTTAGTACAAAACAAAATGCAAGAAAACTTGCTTAAAAATGCAAAATTTGCGAAATTCTGAGATTTGAAGGCCAAATCACATATCGTGAGAAAACATGAAGTAGTATCGAAATATTGGTAAAAACGAATATATATATACGTAAAATCACACTACATGAATAACGTGAAAAAAGTCACTATATTATCATATTTGAGGATTCTACCTTCAAATCATAGAGCGAGGTTTCGTATTATTTAGATCAGAGAAAAGACATATGACAATGTTGTTTCCAATACAAATGATAAAAATCAATGTGTTTCATTAGAATTAACTAAAATGTTCTTGATTTTCCGTTTATATTACCGATGGAATATGTACACGTAACACCGCTCTAATCCGGCTGAAACGTCGATATATGCAATAAAAACAGAACTTCTCCCCTTTTTAATATCTTACTCAGTATTTTAACGTGAAACAAATAGGTGATTGAAAATGAAGTGTTTAAGGTTAATTGCTAATCAATTATGTGTTTGCATCATTTTAATCGTATATTTAATGAATTAATAACAATAAACTGAAAATTCACAAAAACGTGGAAAAACAGCAAAATATTGCCTAATTCGATGATATTTTGTTTATATCACATAAAGGAAAAGGGGATGATAAACGTCAAAATATTGCTGAATTCGATGATTTTTAGTACGAAACAAAATGCAAGAAAGCTTGCTTAAAATGCAATATTATGCGAAAATCTGAGATTTGAAGGCCAAATCACATATCGTAATACTACATGAAATAGTATCGAAATATTGGTAAAAATGAATATATTTACGTAATATCAAACTACATGAAAAACGTGAAAAAAGTGATGATGATTGAAATGATGATTGATGATGATTGAAAATGAAGTATTTAAGGTTATTTTTTGATCAATTATGTGTTTCCATAATTTTTGTTTCGAATTTGGGATGATTGGGATATTTTGAAAACTGCAAGGAAAGGGTTTGAGCAAAATGTGACCTATCGCCGCTCACAGTAATTGACATATTATCGGTATAAAAAGTCGAAATTTCAAACTGCGGATATGTGCAGAGAGTCACAATTTGGCTCAAAAATTTGGCTCAAGGGTCGAATTTGGGATGTTTGGGATATTTTGAAAAGTGCAGTTGGGGGGGGGGGGATTGGGCAAAATATGACCCATCGCTGCTCTCAGTAATTAACATATTTTCGGTATAAAATATCGTAATTTCAACCTGCAAATATGTGCAAAGAGCCAGAATTTGGCTCCAAAATATGGCTCAAGGGTCGAATTAGGGATGCTTGGGATATTTTGAAAACTGCAGGGAGGGTTTGGGCAAAATGTGACCCATCGCCGCTCTAAGTAATTGGCATTTTTTTGGTATAAAAAGTCGTAATTTCAAACAGCGAATAAGCGCAGAAAGCCAGAATTTGCCTCCAAAATATAGCTCAAAGGTCGAATTTGGCATGTTTGGGATATTTTGCAAACTGCAGGCGGGTTTGGGCAAAATATGACCCATCGCCGCTCTCAGTAATTGGCATATTTTCAAGTGTCAAATTTTGGATGTTTGGGATAAAAAGTCGTAATTTCAAACTGCGAATACGTGCAGAGAGCCCGAATTTGACTTCAAAATATGGCTCAAGCGTCGAATATGGGATGATTGGGATATTTTGAAAACTGCAGGGGGGGTTGGGCAAAATGTGACCCATCGCTGCTCTCCGTAATTAACATATTTTTGGTATAAAATGTCGTAATTTGAACCTGCGAATATGTGCAGAGCCAGAATTGGGCTCCAAAATATGGCTCAAGGGTCAAATTAGGGATGCTTCGGATATTTTGAAAACTGCAGGAAGGGTTTGGGAAAAATGTGACCCATCGATGCTCTCAGTAATTGGCATTTTTTGGTATAAAAAGACGTAATTTCAGACTGCGAACACGTGCAGAGAGCCCGAATTTTGCTCCAAAATATGGCTCAAGCGTCGAATTTGGAATGTTTGGGATATTTTGAAAACTGCAGGGAGAGTTTGGGCAAAATGTGATCCCTCGCCGTTTTCAGTAATAGCCATGTTTTCGGTACAAAAAGTCGTAATTTCAAACTGCGAATACGCGCAGAAAGCCAGATTTTGGCTCCAAAATTTGGCACAAAGGTCGAATTTAGGATGTTTGGGATATTTTGCAAACTGCCGAGGGGGGGGGCAAAATGTGACCCATCGCTGCTTTCAGTAATTGGCATATTTTCCAGCATCAAATTTGGGATGTTTGGGATGAAAAGTCGTAATTTCAAACTGCGAATACGTGCAGAGAGCCAGAATTTAGCTCCAAAAATGGCTCAGGCGTCGAATTTGGGATATTTGGGATATTTTGAAAACAGCAGGAGGGGGGTGGGTTCTGGCAATATGTGACCTATCGCTGCTTTCAGTTATTGACATATTTTCGGTATAAAATGTCGTAATATCAAACTGTGAATATGTGCAGAGAGCCAGAATTTGGCTGCAATATATGGCTCAAGGGTCGAATTTGGGATGTTTGGGATAATTTGAAAACTGCAGAGAGGGTTTCGTCAAAATGTGACCCATCGCTGCTTTCAATAATTGGCATATTTTTGGTATAAAAAGTCGTAATTTCCAACGGCGAATACATGCAGAAAGCCAAAATTTGGCTCCAAAATATGGCTCAAGGGTCGAATTTGGGATGTTTGGGATATTTTGAAAACTGCAGGGAGGGCTTAGGCAAAATGTAATCCATCGCAGCACTCAATAATTGGCATATTTTCGGTATAAAATTTTATAATTTCAATCTGCTAATACGTGCAGAGCGCATGAATTTGGCTCCAAAATATGGCTCTAGCGTCGAATTTGGGATGTTTGGGATATATTAAAATCTGCAGGGAGGGTTTAGGCAAAATGTGATCCATTGCCGCTTTCAGTAATTGTCATGTTTTCGTTATAAAATGTCGTAATTTCAAACAGCGAATACCTGCAGACAGCCAGAATTTGGCTCCAAAATATAGCTCATGGGTCGAATTTGGGATGTTTGTGATATTTTGCAAACTGCCAGGGGGGATTGGGCAAAATGTGACCCATCGCTGCTTTCAGTAATTGGCTTATTTTCAAGCGTCAAATTTGGAATGTTTGGGATAAAAAGTCGTAATTTCAAACTGCGAATACGTGCAGAGAGCCAGAATTTAGCTCCAAAATAATTCTCAAGGTTCGAATTTGGGATGTTTGGGATATTTTGAAAATTGCAGGGAAGGTTTGGGCAAAATGTGATCCATCGCCGCTCTCAGTAATTGGCATATTTTCGGTATAAATGTTCGTAGTTTCAAATTGCGAATACATGCAGAGATCCAGAATTTGGCTCCAAAATATGGCTCAAGCGTCAAATTTGGGATGTTTGCTATATTTTGAAAACTGCAGGGAGGGTTTGGGCAAAATGTGATTTATCGTTGCTCTCGGTAAATGGCATATTTTCGGTATAAAGAGACGTAATTTCAAACTGCGAATACGTGCAGAGAGCCCGAATTTGGCTTCAAAAATGGCTCAGGCGTCGAATTTGGGATATTTGGGATATTTTGAAAACTGCAGAAAGGGGGGGGGGGGCTTTCTGGCAATATGTGACCTATCGCTGCTCTCAGTTATTGACATATTTTCGGTATAAAATATCGTAATTTCAAACTGCGAATATGTGCAGAGAGCCAGAATTTGGCTCCAAAATATGGCTGAAGGGTCGAATTTGGGATTTTTGGGATAATTTGAAAACTGCAGAGAGGGTTTTGTCAAAATGTGACCCATCGCTGCTTTAAATAATTGGCATATTTTTGGTATAAAAAGTCGTAATTTCAAACGGCGAATACATGCAGAAAGCCAAAATTTGGCTCCAAAATATGGATCAAGGGTCGAATTTGGGATGTTTGGGATATTTTGAAAACTGCAGGGAGGGCTTGGGCAAAATGTAATCCATCGCCGCACTCAGTAATTGGCATATTTTCGGTATAAAATTGTATAATTTCAATCTGCTAATGCGTGCAGAGAGCATGAATTTGGCTCCAAAATATGGCTCTAGCGTCGAATTTGGGATGTTTGGGATATATTAAAAACTGCGGGGAGGGTTTAGGCAAAATGTGATCCATTGCCGTTTTCAGTAATTGTCATGTTTTCGTTATAAAATGTCGAAATTTCAAACACCGAATACGTGCAGACAGCCAGAATTTGGCTGCAAAATATAGCTCATGGGTCGAATTTGATATGTTTGGGATATTTTACAAACTGCCGGGGGGTTTGGGCAAAATGTGACCCAACGCTGCTTTCAGTAATTGGCTTATTTTCAAGCGTCAAATTTGGAATGTTTGGGATAAATGTCGTAATTTCAAAATGCGAATACGTGCAGAAAGCCAGAATATAGCTCCAAAATAATTCTCAAGGGTCGAATTTGGGATGTTTGGTATATTTTGAAAACTAGTGATGGTTTTTGCAAAATGTGATCCATCGCCGCTCACATTAATTGGCATATTTTCGGTATAAAAAGTCGTAATTTCAAACTGCGTATACGTGCAGAGAACTAGAATTTGGCTCCAAAATATGGCTCAAGCGTTGAATTTGGGATGTTTGGGATATTTTGGAAACTGGAGGGAGGGTTTGGACGAAATGTGATTAATCGACGTTTTCAGTAATTGGAATATTTTCGGTATAAAAAGTCGTAATTTCAAATTGCAAATAAGTGCAGAGAGCCAGAATTTGGCTTCAAAAATGGCTCGGGAGTCGAATTTGGGATATTTGGGATATTTTGAAAACTGCAGAGGGGGGGGGGGGTTCTGGCAATATGTGACCTATCGCTGCTCTCAGTTATTGACATATTTTCGGTATAAAAAGTCGTAATTTCAAACTGCGAATATGTGCAGAGAGCCAGAATTTGGCTCCAAAATATGGCTCAAGGGTCGAATTTGGGATGTTTGGGATAATTTGAAAACTGCAGAGAGGGTTTCCTCAAAATGTGACCCATCGCTGCTTTCAATAATTGGCATATTTTTGGTATAAAAAGTCGTAATTTCAAACGGCGAATACATGCAGAAAGCCAAAATTTGGCTCCAAAATATGGATCAAGGGTCGAATTTGGGATGTTTGGGATATTTTGAAAACTGCAGGGAGGGCATGGGCAAAATGTAATCCATCGCCGCACTCAGTAATTGGCATATTTTCGGTATAAAATGTCATAATTTCAATCTGCTAATACGTGCAGAGAGCCCGAATTTGGCTCCAAAATATGGCTCTAGCGTCGAATTTGGGATGTTTGGGATATATTAAAAACTGCAGGGAGGGTTTAGGCAAAATGTGATTCATTGCCGTTTTCAGTAAGTGTCATGTTTTCGTTATAAAATGTCGTAATTTCAAACAGCGAATACGTGCAGAAAGCCAGAATTTGGCTCCAAAATATAGCTCATGGGTCGAATTTGGGATGTTTGTGATATTTTGCAAACTGCCGGGAGGTTTGGGCAAAATGTGACCCATCGCTGCTTTCAGTAATTTGCTTATTTTCAAGCGTCAAATTTGGAATGTTTGGGATAAAAAGTCGTAATTTCAACTGCGAATACGTGCAAAGAGCCAGAATTTAGCTCCAAAATAATTGTCACGGTTCGAATTTGGGATGTTTTGGATATTTTGAAAATTGCAGGGAAGGTTTGGGCAAAATGTGATCCATCGCCGCTCTCAGTAATTGGCATATTTTCGGTATAAAAGTTCGTAATTTCAAAATGCGAATACATGCAGAGAGCCAGAATTTGGCTCCAAAATATGGCTCAAGCGTCGAATTTGGAATGTTTGCTATATTTTGAAAACTGCAGAGAGGGTTTGGGCAAAATGTGACCCATCGCTGCTATCAGTAATTGGCTGATTTTCAAGCGTCAAATTTGGAATGTTTAGGATAAAAAGTCGTAATTTCAAAATGAGAATACGTGCAGAGAGCCAGAATATAGCTCCAAAATAATTTTCAACGGTCGAATTTGGGATGTTTGGGATATTTTGAAAACTACAGGGATGTTTTGGGCAAAATGTGATCCATCGCTGTTCTCAGTAATTGGCATATTTTCAGTATAAAATGTCGTAATTTCAAACTGCGAATACATGTAGAGAGCCAGAATTTAGCTCCAAAATAATTCTCAAGGGTCGAATTTGGGATGTTTGGGATATTTTGAAAACTACAGGGATGGTTTTTGCAAAATGTGATCCATCGCCGCTCACAGTAATTGGCATATTTTCAGTATAAAAAGTCGTAATTTCAAACTGCGAATGCGTGCAGAGAGCTAGAATTTGGCTCCAAAATATGGCTCAAGCATTGAATTTGGGATGTTTGGGATATTTTTGAAACTGCAGGGAGGGTTTGGACATAATGTGATCCATCGCCGTTTTCAGTAATTGGAATATTTTCGGTATAAAAAGTCGTAATTTCAAACTGCGAATAAGTGCAGAGAGCCAGAATTTGGCTTCAAAAATGGCTCAGTCGTCGAATTTGGGATATTTGGGATAGTTTGAAAACTGCAGGGGGGATGGGGGTTCTGGCAATATGTGACCTATCGCTGCTCTCAGGTATTGAAATATTTTCGGTATAAAATATCGTAATTTCAAACTGCGAATATGTGCAGAGAGCCAGAATTTGGCTCCGAAATATGGCTCAAGGGTCGAATTTGGGATGTTTGGGATAATTTGAAAACTGCAGAGAGGGTTTCGTCAAAATGTGACCCATCGCTGCTTCAAATAATTGGCATATTTTTGGTATAAAAAGTCGTAATTTCAAACGGCGAATACATGCAGAAAGCGAAAATTTGGCTCTAAAATATGGCTCAAGGGTCGAATTTGGGATGTTTGGGATATTTTGAAAACTGCAGGGAGGGCTTGGGCAAAATGTAATCCATCGCCGCACTCAGTAATTGGCATATTTTCGGTATAAAATTTTATAATTTCAATCTGCTAATGCTTGCAGAGAGCATGAATTTGGCTCTAAAATATGGCTCTAGCGTCGAATTTGGGATGTTTGGGATATATTAAAAACTGCGGGGAGGGTTTAGGCGAAATGTGATCCATTGCCGTTTTCAGTAATTGTCATGTTTTCGTTATAAAATGTCGTAATTTCAAACAGCGAATACGTGCAGACAGCCAGAATTTGGCTCCAAAATATAGCTCATAGGTCGAATTTGGGATGTTTGGGATAAAAAGTCGTAATTTCAAACTGCGAATACGTGCAGAGAGCCAGAATTTAGCTCCAAAATAATTCTCAAGGGTCGAATTTGGGAAGTTTGGGATATTTTAAAAACTACAGGGATGGTTTTTGCAAAATGTGATCCATCGCCACTCACAGTAATTGGCATATTTTCAGTATAAAAAGTCGTAATTTCAAACTGCGAATGCGTGCAGAGAGCTAGAATTTGGCTCCAAAATATGGCTCAAGCATTGAATTTGGGATGTTTGGGATATTTTGGAAACTGCAGGGAGGGTTTGGACATAATGTGATCCATCGCCGTTTTCAGTAATTGGAATATTTTCGGTAAAAAAATTCGAAATTTCAAACTGCGAATAAGTGCAGAGAGCCAGAATTTGGCTTCAAAAATGGCTCAGGCGTCGAATTTGGGATATTTGGGATATTTTGAAAACTGCAGAGGGGGGGGGGGTTCTGGCAATATGTGAACTATCGCTGCTCTCAGTTATTGACATATTTTTGGTATAAAATATCGTAATTTCAAACTGCGAATACGTGCAGAGAGCTAGAATTTGGCTCCAAAATATGGCTCAAGCGTTGAATTTGGGATGTTTGCTATATTTTGAAAATTGCAGGGTGGGTTTGGGCAAAATGTGACCTATTGCTGCTCTCAGTAATTGACATATTTTCGGTATAAAATGTCGTAATTTCAAACTGCGAATATGTGCAGAGAGCCAGAATTTGGCTCCAAAATATGGCTCAAGGGTCGAATTTGGGATGCTTGGGATAATTTGAAAACTGCAGAGAGGGTTTGGGCAAAATGTGATCCATCGCTGCTTTCAGTAATTGGCATATTTTCGGTATAAAAGTCGTAATTTCAAACTGGGAATACATGCAGAGAGCCAGAATTTAGCTCCAAAATAATTCTCAAGGTTTGAATTAGGGATGTTTAAGATATTTTGAAAATTGCTGGGAAGGTTTGGGCAAAATGTGATCCATCGCCGCTCTCAGTAATTGGCATAATTTCGGTATAAAAAGTCGTAATTTCAAACTGCGAATACGTGCAGAGAGCCCGAATTTGGCTTCAAAATATGGCTCAAGCGTCGAATTTGGGATGTTTGGGATATTTTGCAAACTGCCGGGGGGTTTGGGCAAAATGTGACCCATCGCTGCTTTCAGTAATTGGCTTATTTTCAAGCGTCAAATTTGGAATGTTTTGGATAAAAAGTCGTAATTTCAAAATGCGAATACGTGCAGAGAGCCAGAATATAGCTCCAAAATAATTCTCAAAGGTCGAATTTGGGATGTTTGGGATATTTTGAAAACTACAGCGATGGTTTGGGCAAAATGTGATCCATCGCCGCTCTCAGTAATTGGCATATTTTCAGTATAAAAAGTCGTAATTTCAAACTGCGAATACGTGCAGAGAGCTAGAATTTTGGCTCCAAAATATGGCTCAAGCGTTGAATTTGGGATGTTTAGGATATTTTGGAAACTGGAGGGAGGGTTTGGACAAAATGTGATCCATCGCCGTCTTCAGTAATTGGAATATTTACGGTATAAAAAATCGTAATTTCAAACTGGTAATACATGCAGAGAGCCAGAATTTGGCTCCAAAATATGGCTCAATCGTCGAATTTGGGATGTTTGCTATACTTTGAAAACTGCAGGGAGGGTTTGGGCAAAATGTGATCCATCGTCGCTCTCAGTAAATGGCATATTTTCGGTATAAAAAGACGTTATTTCAAACAGCGAATACGTGCAGAGAGCCCGAATTTGGCTTCAATATATGTCTCAAGCGTCGAATTTGGGATGTTTGGGATATTTTGAAAACTGCAGGGGGGGGGCGGGTTTTGGCGAAATGTGACCCATCGATGCTTTCAGTAATTGACATATTTTTGGTATAAAATGTCGTAATTTCAACCTGCGAATATGTGCAGAAAGCCAGAATTTGGCTCCAAAAATATGGCTCAAGGGTCGAATTTGGGATGCCTGGGATTTTTTGAAAACTGAATGGTGGGTTTGGGCAAAATGTGATCTATCGTCGCTTTCAGTAATTGGCATACTTTCGGTATAAAAACTCGTTTTTCAAACTGCGAATACGTGCAGAAAGCCAGAATTCGGCTAGAAAATATGGCTCAAGGGTCGAATTTGGGATGTTTGGAATATTTTGAAAAGTGCAGTTGGGGGGGGGGGGGATTGGGCAAAATATGACCCATCGCTGCTCTCAGTAATTAGCATATTTTCGGTATAAAATATCGTAATTTCAACCTGCAAATATGTGCAAAGACCCAGAATTTGGCTCCAAAATATGGCTCAAAGGTCGAATTAGGGTTGCTTGGGATATTTTGAAAACGGCAGGGAGGGTTTGGGCAAAATGTGACCCATCGCGGCTCTAAGTAATTGGCATTTTTTCGGTAAAAAAAGTCGTAATTTCAAACAGCGAATAAGCGGAGAAAGCCAGAATTTGCCTCCAAATTATAGCTCAAAGGTCGAATTTGGCATGTTTGGGACATTTTGCAAACTGCAGGCGGGTTTGGGCAAAATTTGACCCATCGCCGCTCTCAGTAATTAGCATATTTTCAAGCGTCAAATTTTGGATGTTTGGGATAAAAAGTCGCAATTTCAAACTGCTAATACGTGCAGAGAGCCAAAATTTGGCTCCAAAACAATTCTCTATGGTCGAATTTGGGATGATTGGGATATTTTGAAAACTGCAAGGAAGGGGTTTGGGCAAAATGTGACCTATCGCCGCTCACAGTAATGGACATATTATCGGTTTAAAAAGTCGTAATTTCAAACTGCGAATATGTGCAGAGAGCCACAATTTGGCTCAAACATTTGGCTGAAGGGTTGAATTTGGGATGTTTGGGATATTTTGAAAACTGCAAGGGGGGTTTGGGAGAAATGTGATCCATCGCCGTTTTCAGTAATTGTCATGTTTTCGGTATAAAAAGTCGTAATTTCAAACTGCGAATACGCGCATAAAGCCAGATTTTGGCTCCAAAATATGGCTCAAAGGTCGAATTTGGGATGTTTGAGATATTTTGCAAACTGCTGGGGGGGGGAGGCAAAATGTGACCCATCGCTGCTTTCAGTAATTGGCATATTTTCCAGCATCAAATTTGGGATATTTGGGATGAAAAGTCGTAATTTCAAACTGCGAATACGTGCAGAGCCAGAATTTGGCTCCAAAATATGGCTCAAGGGTCGAATTTGGGATGTTTGGGATAATTTGAAAACTGCAGAGAGGGTTTCGTCAAAATGTCACCCATCGCTGCTTTCAATAATTGGCATATTTTTGGTATGAAAAGTCGTAATTTCAAACTGGCGAATTCATGCAGAAAGCCAAAATTTGGCTCCAAAATATGGCTCAAGAGTCGAATTTGGGATGTTTGGGATATTTTGAAAACTGCATGGAGGGCTTGGGCAAAATGTTATCCATCGCCGCACTAAGTCATTGGCATATTTTCGGTATAAAATTTTATAATTTCAATCTGCTAATACGTGAAGAGAGCATAAATTTGGCTCCAAAATATGGCTCTAGCGTCGAATTGGGGATGTTTGGGATATAATAAAAACTGCAGGGAGGGTTTAGGCAAAATGTGATCCATTGCCGCTTTCAGTAATTGTCATGTTTTCGTTATAAAATGTCGTAATTTCAAACAGCGAATACCTGCAGACAGCCAGAATTTGGCTCCAAAATATAGTTCATGGGTCGAATTTGGGATGTTTGTGATATTTTGCAAACTGCCGGGGGGTTTGGGGAAAATGTGACCCATCGCTGCTTTCAGTAATTGGCTTATTTTCAAGCGTCATATTTGGAATGTTTGGGATAAAAAGTCGTTATTTCAAACTGTGAATACGTGCAGAGAGCCAGAATTTAGCTCCAAAATAATTCTCAAGGTTCGAATCTGGGATGTTTGGGATATTTTGAAAATTGCAGGGAAGGCTTGGGCAAAATGTGATCCATCGCCGCTCTCAGTAATTGGCATATTTTCGGTATAAAAGTTCGTAGTTTCAAATTATCCCAAACATCCCAAATTCGACCCTTGAGATATATTTTGGAGCCAAATTCTGGCTCTCTGCACATATTCGCAGTTTGAAATTACGACATTTTATACCGAAAATATGTCAATAACTGAGAGCAGCGATAGGTCACATATTGCCAGAAACCCCCCCCCCCCCTTGCAGTTTTCAAAATATCCCAAATATCCCAAATTCGACGCCTGAGCCATTTTTGAAGCCAAATTCGGGCAAAATGTGACCCATCGCTGCTTTCAGTAATTGGCTTATTTTCAAGCGTCAAATTTGGAATGTTTGGGATAAAAAGTCGTAATTTCAAAATGCGAATACGTGCAGAGAGCCAGAATATAGCTCCAAAATAATTCTCAAAGGTCGAATTTGGGATGTTTGGGATATTTTGAAAACTGCAGCGATGGTTTGGGCAAAATGTGATCCATCGCCGCTCTCAGTAATTGGCATATTTTCAGTATAAAAAGTCGTAATTTCAAACTGCGAATACGTGCAGAGAGCTAGAATTTTGGCTCCAAAATATGGCTCAAGCGTTGAATTTGGGATGTTTGGGATATTTTGGAAACTGGAGGGAGGGATTGGACAAAATGTGATCCATCGCCGTCTTCAGTAATTGGAATATTTACGGTATAAAAAATCGTAATTTCAAACTGGTAATACATGCAGAGAGCCAGAATTTGGCTCCAAAATATGGCTCAAGCGTCGAATTTGGGATGTTTGCTATACTTTGAAAACTGCAGGGAGGGTTTGGGCAAAATGTGATCCATCGTCGCTCTCAGTAAATGACATATTTTCGGTATAAAAAGACGTTATTTCAAACAGCGAATACGTGCAGAGAGCCCGAATTTGGCTTCAATATATGTCTCAAGCGTCGAATTTGGGATGTTTGGGATATTTTGAAAACTGCAGGGGGGGGGGCGGGTTTTGGCGAAATGTGACCCATCGATGCTTTCAGTAATTGACATATTTTTGGTATAAAATGTCGTAATTTCAACCTGCGAATATGTGCAGAAAGCCAGAATTTGGCTCCAAAAATATGGCTCAAGGGTCGAATTTGGGATGCCTGGGATTTTTTGAAAACTGAATGGTGGGTTTGGGCAAAATGTGATCTATCGTCGCTTTCAGTAATTGGCATACTTTCGGTATAAAAACTCGTTTTTCAAACTGCGAATACGTGCAGAAAGCCAGAATTCGGCTACAAAAAATATGGCTCAAGGGTCGAATTTGGGATGTTTGGAATATTTTGAAAAGTGCAGTTGGGGGGGGGGGGGGATTGGGCAAAATATGACCCATCGCTGCTCTCAGTAATTAGCATATTTTCGGTATAAAATATCGTAATTTCAACCTGCAAATATGTGCAAAGAGCCAGAATTTGGCTCCAAAATATGGCTCAAAGGTCGAATTAGGGTTGCTTGGGATATTTTGAAAACGGCAGGGAGGGTTTGGGCAAAATGTGACCCATCGCCGCTCTAAGTAATTGGCATTTTTTCGGTAAAAAAAAGTCGTAATTTCAAACAGCGATTAAGCGGAGAAAGCCAGAATTTGCCTCCAAATTATAGCTCAAAGGTCGAATTTGGCATGTTTGGGACATTTTGCAAACTGCAGGCGGGTTTGGGCAAAATTTGACCCATCGCCGCTCTCAGTAATTAGCATATTTTCAAGCGTCAAATTTTGGATGTTTGGGATAAAAAGTCGCAATTTCAAACTGCTAATACGTGCAGAGAGCCAAAATTTGGCTCCAAATAAATTCTCTATGGTCGAATTTGGGATGATTGGGATATTTTGAAAACTGCAAGGAAGGGTTTTGGGCAAAATGTGACCTATCGCCGCTCACAGTAATGGACATATTATCGGTATAAAAAGTCGTAATTTCAAACTGCGAATATGTGCAGAGAGCCACAATTTGGCTCAAAAATTTGGCTCAAGGGTTGAATTTGGGATGTTTGGGATATTTTGAAAACTGCAAGGGGGGTTTGGGAGAAATGTGATCCATCGCCGTTTTCAGTAATTGTCATGTTTTCGGTATAAAAAGTCGTAATTTCAAACTGCGAATACGCGCAGAAAGCCAGATTTTGGCTCCAAAATATGGCTCAAAGGTCGAATTTGGGATGTTTGAGATATTTTGCAAACTGCTGGGGGGGGGGGCAAAATGTGACCCATCGCTGCTTTCAGTAATTGGCATATTTTCCAGCATCAAATTTGGGATGTTTGGGATGAAAAGTCGTAATTTCAAACTGCGAATACGTGCAGAGCCAGAATTTGGCTCCAAAATATGGCTCAAGGGTCGAATTTGGGATGTTTGGGATAATTTGAAAACTGCAGAGAGGGTTTCGTCAAAATGTGACCCATCGCTGCTTTCAATAATTGGCATATTTTTGGTATGAAAAGTCGTAATTTCATACGGCGAATACATGCAGAAAGCCAAAATTTGGTTCCAAAATATGTCTCAAGGGTCGAATTTGGGATGTTTGGGATATTTTGAAAACTGCAGGGAGGGCTAGGGCAAAATGTAATCCATCGCCGCACTCAGTAATTGGCATATTTTCGGTATAAAATTTTATAATTTCAATCTGCTAATGCGTGCAGAGAGCATGAATTTGGCTCCAAAATATGGCTCTAGCGTCGAATTTGGGATGTTTGGGATATATTAAAAACTGCCGGGAGGGTTTAGGCAAAATGTGATCCATTGCCGTTTTCAGTATTTGTCATGTTTTCGTTATAAAATGTCGTAATTTCAAACAGCGAATACGTGCAGACAGCCAGAATTTGGCTCCAAAATATAGCTCATGGGTCGAATTTGGGATGTTTGTGATATTTTGCAAACTGCCGGGGGATTTGGGCAAAATGTGACCCATCGCTGCTTTCAGTAATTGGCTTATTTTCAAGCGTCAAATTTGGAATGTTTGGGATAAAAAGTCGTAATTTCAAACTGCGAATACGTGCAGAGAGCCAGAATTTAGCTCCAAAATAATTCTCAAGGGTCGAATTTGGGATGTTTGGGAGAGTCGTAACAATAAACTGAAAATTCACATAAACGTGGAAAAACGGCCAAATATTGCCTAATTCGATGAAATTTTGTTTAAATCACATAAAGGAAAACGAGATGATAAAGGTAAAAATATTGCTATATTCGATGATTTTTAGTACAAAACAAAATGCAAGAAAACTTGCTTAAAATGCAAAATTTACGAAATTCTGCGATATGAAGGCCAAATCACATTTCGTGAGACTACTTGAAGTAGTATCGAAATATTGGTAAAAAACGAATACATATACGTAAAATCACACTACATGAATAACGTGAAAAAAGTCACTATATTACCATATTTGAGGATTTTAACTTCAAATCATAGAGCGAGGATTCGTATTATTTAGATCCACGAAAAGACATATGACAATGTTGTTTCAAATTCAAATGATAAAAATCAATGTGTTTTCATTAAAATTAACTAAAATGTTCCTGATTTTCCATTTATATTACCGATGGAAGATGTACACGTAAAACCGTTCTAATCCGGCTGAAACGTCGATATATGCAATAAAAACAGAACTTCTCCCCTTCTCAATATCTTACTCAGTATTTTAACGAGAAACAAATAGATGATTGAAAAGGAAGTATTTAAGGTTATTTTTTGATCAATTATGTGTTTTCATAATTTTTATCGTATATATAATGAATTAATAACAATAAACTGAAAATTCACAAAAACGTGGAAAAACGGCCTAATTCGATGATATTTTGTTTAAATCACATAAAGGAAAAGGGGATGATAAACGTCAAAATATTGCTGAATTCGATGATTTTTAGTACGAAACAAAATGCAAGAAAACTTGCTTAAAATGCAATATTATGCGAAAATCTGAGATTTGAAGGCCAAATCACATATCGTGATACTACATGAAATTGTATCGAAATATTGGTAAAAATGAATATATTTACGTAATATCAAACAGCAACACACTGGCAGAGGTCTCCAGCAACACACTGGCAGAGGTCTCCAGCAACACACTGGCAGGGGTCTCCAACAACACACTGGCAGAGGTCTCCAGCAGCACACTGGCAGGGGTCTCCAGCAACACACTGGCAGAGGTCTCCAGCAACACACTGGCAGGGGTCTCCAGCAACACACTGGCAGGGGTCTCCAGCAACACACTGGCAGAGGTCTCCAGCAACACACTGGCAGAGGTCTCCAGCAACACACTGGCAGGGGTCTCCAGCAACACACTGGCAGGGGTCTCCAGCAACACACTGGCAGAGGTCTCCAGCAACACACTGGCAGGGGTCTCCAACAACACACTGGCAGAGGTCTCCAGCAACACACTGGCAGGGGTCTCTAGCAACACACTGGCAGAGGTCTCCAGCAACACACTGGCAGGGGTCTCCAGCAACACACTGGCAGGGGTCTCCAGCAACACACTGGCAGAGGTCTCCAGCAACACACTGGCAGAGGTCTCCAGCAACACACTGGCAGGGGTCTCCAGCAACACACTGGCAGAGGTCTCCAGCAACACACTGGCAGGGGTCTCCAGCAACACACTGGCAGGGGTCTCCAGCAACACACTGGCAGGGGTCTCCAGCAACACACTGGCAGAGGTCTTCAGCAACACACTGGCAGGGGTCTCCAGCAACACACTTGCAGGGGTCTCCAGCAACACACTGGCAGAGGTTTCCAGCAACACACTGGCAGAGGTCTCCAGCAATACACTGGCAGAGGTCTCCAGCAACACACTGGCAGGGGTCTCCAGCAACACACTGGCAGGGGTATCCAGCAACACACTGGCAGGGGTCTCCAGCAACACACTGGCAGAGGTCTCCAGCAACACACTGGCAGGGGTCTCCAGCAACACACTGGCAGGGGTCTCCAGCAACACACTGGCAGGGGTCTCCAGCAACACACTGGCAGGGGTCTTTCACGCTTTACCCGACGCTTTATCCGACGTTTACCCGACGGTTTACCCGACGGTTTACCCTGACAGTTTACCCGACGTTTTATCCGACGTTTACCTGACGGTTTACCCGACGCTTTACTCTGACAGTTTACCCGACGGTTTACCCGACAGTTTACCCGACGGTTTACAATGACGGTTTACCCGACGTGTTTAGTTTACAGATTACACGTCAGTTATCACGAGAACAGATTTTCGACTATTTTATTTTATTTATTCGACGACTTACACGGCGGGTAAACCCGTCGGGTTTACCTGTCGGGTTTACCCGTTTTTACACGGGTAAAAAACGGGTAAAAATTACCCGACGATTTACCCGACGATTTACCTGACAATTTATCCGACGATTTATCCGACGATTTACCCGACGATTTACGATTCATTCGGCGATTTATTTATTCATTTTTATTTATTCATTTTTATTTATTTTATTTTTAGTTTTTAATTTTATATTTATTTTATAGACATTATATATATACATTACATTAGATATACAGATTACATTAGATATTACATTACATTAAATATTAGGTTAGAGACATTAGATATAGACATATTATTTATTTTATTAAATAGACATTACATATATATTACATTAGATATACAGATTACATTAGATATTACATTACATTAGATATTAGGTTACAGACACTAGATATAGACATATTATTTATTTTATTATATAGACATTACATATATATTACATTAGATATTACATTACATTACATTACATTACATATTACATTAGATATTACATTACATATATATTACATTAGATATTACATTACATTACATATTACATTACATTACATTACATATTACATTACATTACATTACATTACATATTACATTACATTACATTATATTACATTAGATATTACATTACATTACATATTACATTACATTACATTACATTACATAATACATTACATTACATATTACATTACATTACATATTACATTACATTACATTACATATTACTTTACATTGCATATTACATTACATTACATTACATATTACATTACATTACATATTACATTACATTACATTACATATTACATTACATTACATTAGATATATTAGATAATGATTACAGACATTAGATATAGACATATTATTTATTTTATTATATAGACACGACCTGACCCGACACGACCTGACCCGACACGACCTGACCTCGCCTTACCTAATCTAACTCGGGTCCAGGTGTGGGTCCGTGGGCCCCCGGACTTCCACCCTTCCCCACATCCCAGGGTCAGGTCAGGTCAGGTCAAGTTTTAGCTACCCAGAGACCTCACAGTCGAGATGGACGGACGCAGCTACAGGACGGGACACACACACAAATCTGTGCCCTGTAGTTACACCGTTTTGACAGACTCGAACACACGTCAGTTCTCATGAGAACAGATTCCCATCCGACTAGGCCATTCTGGGGTCGCCAAGTTTTCCAAAGCTGGTTCTTATATTTATATTGAGTAATATGGTAACATGTCGTCGGCGGTTTAATGCTCCAATATTCCAGCTGAACAAAATATATATTTGGCTGCAACAGTTAACTTTGATACGTTTGAGTAAATAATATCTGTAATTATTGTATTTGGGCGTAATAAACAGGGTAAAGCTCCGATGTAAATTTGCCTGGCGTGGATGGGTTTTTGTTTGGGCTATTTGGGGAGGAGGAGGAGGATGACGTCTTGACTGGAAGCTGAAGGGGGAGTGTGAAGCCCAGAAGGAGACCAACACGTTGATAACTTAGACAATATTGAGGGCATTTTTCGACATTTAAATTAATATACACGGAAGTAAAATTTAAAGAGAGAGACTCAAGTGTTTTTTTGTCTCATGAAGGTTAATAATTTACTAACTTTTATGGTACTGAAAGGGACTATTTTCACTTTATGAGAGAAGTTGTAGGAATTGTGGTAAGCTATTAGTTAGAAAAAAAGGGCAATCAACATTGTAAGAGTTTTTTCTCCTTATCTGCAGAGTAGGAGTGAGGACAGCTAATTTATACAAACAGGCTGTTGCCGTTCTCTCGCTGTCTCTCTCTCTGATCTTCCTCTGATCTTCCTCTCTTCTGTTCTCTTTCTGACTTTGTATGTTATGCCTGTTTCTTTCTCTGTATTTCTGCCTCTCTCGCTCTCCCATGATACCAGTTCACAACATGCTGACTAACTCCTGGCTACCAATTTACTGCTAGGTGAACAGATGCATTTAATGAGAGGAAATGTGCCCAAACATTTTAGGCGTGAACGGCTTAGTAGGTCCAATTACTACCCTACCCCACGATACAACCCCACAACATGCTGACTAAGTACTGGGTTCATATTTACTGCTAGGTGAACAGATGCATTAGGTGAGAGGAAATGTGCCCAAGCCATTTCTGCAGCCACTGGTAATCGAACCTAGAATTCCGGATTTTGAGTCAACAATGAACACGTAAAACTTTCATATTTGTCTCAGTTTGAGTATATGTGTGCTTGTGTGGCTTACTCTCTCTGTCTCCATGTCGTCCTCTCTCTATACATATCTTTCTCTTTATCTCCTTATATATCATAAAACAGTTAAACTTCGATATTTCTGGTACGTACAGACTCTATCAGGAATAAATGTGGTTCACAAAGATTCTCTCACACATGCTACTGGAACACAGATACTATCACCCTCATATGTCAGTCATGGTTTAGGTAATGACATCTAACCTGACTCAACCTTACCTGACGCAACCTGACCTGACGCAACCTGACCTGATACAACCTGACCTGACACTACCTGACCTGACGCAACCTGACATGATGCAACCTGACCTGACTCTACCTGACCTGACTCAACCTGATCTGACGCAACCTGACCTGACGCTACCTGACCTGATACAACCTGACCTGACACTACCTGACCTGACGCAACCTGACATGATGCAACCTGACCTGACGCTACCTGACCTGCCTCAACCTGATCTGACGCAACCTGACCTGACGCTACCTGACCTGACGCAACCTGGCTTGACGCCACCTAACCTGACGCAACCTGACCTGACCTGACGCTACCTGACCTGACGCAACCTGACCTGACGCTACCTGACCTGACCCTACCTGACCTGACCTGACGCTACCTGACCTGACGCAACCTGACCTGACGCAACCTGACCTGACGCAAGCTGACCTGACGCAACTTAACTTGACCCTACCTGACCTGACGCAACCTGACCTGACGCAACCTAACCTGACGCAACCAGACCTGACCTGACGCTACCTGACCTGACGCAACCTGACCTGACACAACCTGACCTGACACAACCTTACCTGACGCAACCTGACCTGATGCTACCTGACCTGACGCAACCTGACCTGGCAAACACAAAATTGATTAAAAATTAACCTTAAACACTTCATTTTAAATCAACTATTTGTTTCTCGTTAAAATACTGAGTAAGATATTGGAAAGGGGAGAAGTTCTGTTTTTATTGCATATATCGACGTTTCAGCCGGATTAGAGCGGTTTTACGTGTATATCTAAAATCGGTTATATAAACGGAAAATCAGAACATTTTAGTTAATTCTAATGAAAACACATTGATTTTTATCATTTGTATTTGAAACGACATTGTCATATGTCTTTTCTTGGATCTAAATAATACGAAACCTCGTTCTATGATTTGAAGTTAAAATCCTCAAATATGGTAATATAGTGACTTTTTTCACGTTATTCATGTAGTGTGATTATATGTATATATATTCGTTTGTTCCAATATTTCGATACTACTTCATGTTTTCTCACGATATGTGATTTGGCCTTCAAATCTCAGAATTTCGCAAATTTTGCATTGATAAGCAAGTTTTCTTGCATTTTGTTTTGTACTAAAAATCATCGAATTTAGCAATATTTTTACCTTTATCATCCCCTTTTCCTTTATGTGGTTTAAACAAAATATGATCGAATTAAGCAATACATTGCCGTTTTTCTAGGTTTTTGTGAATTTTCAGTTTATTGTTATTATTTCATGAAATATACGAGAAAAATTATGGAAACACATAATTGATCAGAAAATAACCTTAAATACTTCATTTTCAATCATCTATTTCTTTCTCGTTAAAATACTGGGTAAGATATTTAAAGGGGGAGAATTTCTTTTTTTATTGTATATATCGACGTTTCAGCCGGAGTAGAACGGTTTTACGTGTACATCTTCCATCGGTAATATAAACCGAAAATCAGGAACATTTTAGTTAATTTTAATGAAAAGACATTGATTTTTGGCATTTGTATTGGAAGCAACATCTTTATACGTCTTTTCTTGGGTCTAAAAAATACGAAACGTCGCTCTATGATTCGAAGTTAAAATCCTCAAATTTGGTATTATAATGATTTTTTTCACGTTTTTCGTGTAGTTTGATATTACGTAAATATATTCATTTTTACCTATATTTCGATACTATTTCATGTAGTATCACGATATGTGATTTGGCCTTCAAATCTCAGATTTTCGCATAATATTGCATTTATAAGCAAGTTTTCTTGCATTTTGTTTTGTACTAAAAATCATCGAATTCAGCAATATTTTGACGTTTATCATCCCCTTTTCCTTTATGTAATATAAAGAAAATATCATCGAATTAGGCAATATTTTGCTGTTTTTCCACGTTTTTGTGAATTTTCAGTTTATTGCTATTAATTCATTAAATTTACGATAAAAATGATGCAAACACAAAATTGATTAAAAATTAACCTTAAACACTTCATTTTAAATCAATTTTTGTTTCTCGTTAAAATACTGAGTAAGATATTGGAAAGGGGAGAAGTTCTGTTTTTATTGCATATATCGACGTTTCAGCCGGATTAGAGCGGTTTTACGTGTACATCTTCCATTGGTAATATAAACGGAAAATCAGGAACATTTAAGTTAATTCTAATGAAAACACATTGATTTTTATCATTTGTATTTGAAACAACATTGTCATATGTCTTTTCTTGGATCTAAATAATCCGAAACCTCGCTCTATGATTTGAAGTTAAAATCCTCAAATATGGCAATATAGTGACTTTTTTCACGTTATTCATGTAGTCTGATTTTACGTATATATATATTGGTTTTTACCAATATTTCGATACTACTTCATGTTTTCTCACGATATGTGATTTGGCCTTCAAATCTCAGAATTTCGCAAATTTTGCATTTTTAAGCAAGTTTTCTTGCATTTTGTTTTGTACTAAAAATCATCGAATTTAGCAATATCTTGACCTTTATCATCTCCTTTTTCTTTATGTGATTTAAACAAAATATCATCGAATTAGGCCGTTTTTCCACGTTTTTGTGAATTTTCAGTTTATTGTTATTAATTCATTATATATACGACAAAATTTATGCAAACACATAATTGATCTGAAAATAACCTTAAGTACTTCGTTTTCAATCATCTATTTGTTTCTCGTTAAAATACTGAGTAAGATATTGAAAAGGGGAAAAGTTCTGTTTTTATTGCATATATCGACGTTTCAGCCGGATTAGAACGGTTTTACGTGCACATCTTCCATCAGTAATATAAACCGAAAATCAGGAACATTTTAGTTAATTTTAATGAAAACACATTGATTTTTATCATTTGTATTGGAAGCAACATCTTTAAACGTCTTTTCTAGGGTCTAAAAAATACGAAACAAAAATAATCATATAAAAAATATATGATTCGAAGTTAAAATCCTCAAATTTATTAAAATAGTGACTTTTTTCACGTTTTTCATGTAGTTTGATATTACGTAAATATATTCATTTTTACCAATATTTCGATATTATTTCATGTAGTATCACGATATGTGATTTTGCCTTCAAATCTCAGAATTTCGCGAATTTTGCATTTTTAAGCAAGTTTTCTTGCATTTTGTTTTGTACAAAAAATCATCGATTTTAGCAATATTTTGACGTTTATCATCCCCTTTTCCTTTATGTGATATAAACAAAATATCATCGAATTAGGCAATATTTTGCTGTTTTTGTGAATATTCAGTTTATTGCTATTAATTCATTAAATATACGATAAAAATGATGCAAACACATAATTGATTAGAAATTAACCTTAAACACTTCATTTTCAATCAACTATTTGTTTCTCGTTAAAATACTGAGTAAGATATTGGAAAGGGGAAAAGCTCTGTTTTTATTGCATATATCAACGTTTCAGCCGGATTAGAGCTGTTTTACGTGTATATCTAAAATCGGTTATATAAACGGAAAATCAGGAACATTTTAGTTAATTCTAATGAAAACACATTGATTTTTATCATTTGTATTTGAAACAACATTGTCATATGTCTTTTCTTGGATCTAAATAATACGAAACCTCGTTCTATGATTTGAAGATAAAATCCTCAAATATGGTAATATAGTGACTTTTTTCACGTTATTCACGTTTTCACGTTATCCATTTTATGTATATATATTCGTTTGTTCCAATATTTCGATACTACTTCATGTTTTCTCACGATATGTGATTTGGCCTTCAAATCTCAGAATTTCGCAAATTTTGCATTTATAAGCAAGTTTTCTTGCATTTTGTTTTGTACTAAAAATCATCGAATTTAGCAATATTTTTACCTTTATCATCCCCTTTTCCTTTATGTGATTTAAACAAAATATGATCGAATTAAGCAATATTTTGCCGTTTTTCTACGTTTTTGTGAATTTTCAGTTTATTGTTATTATTTCATTAAAAGTACGAGAAAAATTATGGAAACACATAATCGATCAGAAAATAACCTTAAATACGTCATTTTCAATCATCTATTTCTTTCTCGTTAAAATACTGGGTAAGATATTTAAAGGGGGAGAATTTCTGTTTTTATTGCATATATCGACGTTTCAGCTGGAGTAGAACGGTTTTACGTGTACATCTTCCAACGGTAATATAAACCGAAAATCAGGAACATTTTAGTTAATTTTAATGAAAAGACATTGATTTTTGTCATTTGTATTGGAAGCAACATCTTTATACGTCTTTTCTAGGGTCTAAAAAATACGAAACGTCGCTTTATGATTCGAAGTTAAAATCCTCAAATTTGGTATAATAATGACTTTTTTCACTTTTTCATGTAGTTTGATATTACGTAAATACATTCATTTTTACCAATATTTCGATACTATTTCATGTAGTATCACGATATGCGATTTGGCCTTCAAATCTCAGATTTTCGCATAATATTGCATTTTAAGCAAGTTTTCTTGCATTTTGTTTCGTGCCAAATTCGGGCTCTGTGCACGTATTCGCAGTTTGAAATTACGACTTTTTATACCGAAAATATGGCAATTACTGAGAGCGGCGATGGATCACATTTTGCCCAAACCTTCCATGTAGTTTTTGAAATATCCCAAACATCTCAAATTCGACCCTTGAGAATTATTTTGGAGCTAAATTCTGGCTCTCTGAACGTATTCGCAGTTTGAAATTACGACTTTTTATACCGAAAACGTGACAATTACTGAAAGCGGCGATGGATCACATTTTGCCCTAACCCTCCTTGCAGTTTTCAAAATATTCTAAACATCCCAAATTCGAAGCTTGAGCCATATTTTGGAGCCATATTCGGGGTCTCTGCACGTGTTCGCAGTTTGAAATTAATTCATTTTATACCGAAAATATGCCAATTACTGAGTGCGGGGATGGATCACATTTTGCCCAGCCCATCCCCGCAGTTTTAAAATTATCCCAAGCATCCCAAATTCGACCCTTGAGCCATATTTTGGAGCTAAATTCTGGCTCTCTGCACATATTCGCAGTTTGAAATTACGACATTTTTTAACGAAAATATGTCAATTACTGAGAGCAGCAATAGGTCACATTTTGTCCAAACCCCCCCTGCAGTTTTCAAAATATAGCAAACAACCCAAATTCGACGCTTGAGCCATAATTTGGAGCCAAATTCTGGCTCTCTGCACGTATTCGCAGTTTGAAATTACGACTTTTTATACCGAAAATATTCCAATTATTGAAAGCAGCGATGGATCACATTTTGCCCAAACCCTCCCTGCAGTTTCCAAAATATCCCAAACTATTCCAATTTCAACGCTTGAGCCATATTTTGGAGCCAAATTCTAGCTCTCTGCACGTATTCACAGTTTGAAATTACGACTTTTATACTGAAAATATGCCAATTACTGAGAGCGGCGATGGATCACATTTTGCCCAAACCATCCCTGTAGTTTTCAAAATATCCCAAACATCCCAAATTCGGCCCTTGAGAATTATTTGGAGCTAAATTCTGGCTCTCTGCAGGTATTCGCAGTTTGAAATTACGACTTTTTATCCCAAACATCCCAAATTTGGCTCTTGAAAATAAGCCAATTACTGAAAGCAGCGTTGGGTCACATTTTGCCCAAACCCCCCCGGGCAGTCTGCAAAATATCCCAAACATCCCAAATTCGCTGTTTGAAATAACGACATGTTATAACGAAAACATGACAATTACTGAAAGCGGCAATGGATCACATTTTGCCTAAACTCTCCCTGCAGTTTTCAATATATCCCAAACATCCCAAATTCGACGCTTGAGCCATATTTTGGAGCCATATTCGGGCTCTCTGCACGTATTAACAGTTTGAAATTATGACATTTTATACCGAAAATATATAATTTACTGAGAGCAGCGATAGGTCACATTTTGCCCAACCCCCCCCCCCCCCGCCCTGCAGTTTTCAAAATACCCAAAACATCACAAATTCGACGCTTGAGCCATATTTTCAAGCCAAATTCTGGCTCTCTGCCCATATTCGCAGTTTGAAATAACGACTTTTTATACTGAAAATATGTCAATTACTGAGAGCGGCGATAGGTCACATTTTGCCCAAACCCACCTCTCATGGGCTCTCATGATCCCAGTAAATGTGTAGTGCAGCTATGGTTATGCAGTAGATGCAACAAAGGTGTACATCATTATGCCTTATGTAGAAAAACCTCTACACAATATATGACAACTGGGGAGAATTCTATGAATTCTACCACAATACAATATTGCAAGGTACATCAGGAAATAAATGTACTTGCTACTGAGTCAGGCAATAATACCACTCTGCCTACAGCTCAACTCAAACTAATTGACAGGAAATCTAGAGTTAACACTAGAGGTCTCTTTGATCAAGGATCACAGAATATGGCTCAAGGGTCGAATTTGGGATGTTTGGGATATTTTGAAAACTGCAGGGAGGGCTTGGGCAAAATGTAATCCATCGCCGCACTCAGTAATTGGCATATTTTCGGTATAAAATTTTATAATTTCAATCTGCTAATACTTGCAGAGAGCATGAATTTGGCTCCAAAATATGGCTCTAGCGTCGAATTTGGGATGTTTGGGATATATTAAAAACTGCAGGAAGGGTTTAGGCAAAATGTGATCCATTGCCGCTTTCAGTAATTGTCATGTTTTCGTTATAAAATGTCGTAATTTCATACAGCGAATACCTGCAGACAGCCAGAATTTGGCTCCAAAATATAGCTCATGGGTCGAATTTGGGATGTTTGTGATATTTTGCAAACTGACGGGGGGTTTTGGCAAAATGTGACCCATCGCTGCTTTCAGTAATTGGCTTATTTTCAAGCGTCAAATTTGGAATGTTTGGGATAAAAAGTCGTAATTTCAAACTGCGAATACGTGCAGAGAGCCAGAATTTAGCTCCAAAATAATTCTCAAGGTTCGAATTTGGGATGTTTGGTATATTTTGAAAATTGCAGGGAAGGTTTGGGCAAAATGTGATCCATCGCCGCTGTCAGTAATTTCTCATATTTTCGGTATAAAAGTTCGTAGTTTCAAACTGCGAATACATGCAGAGAGCCAGAATTTGGCTCCAATATATGGCTCAAGCTTCGAATTTAGGATGGTTGGGATATTTTGAAAACTGAAGGGGGGGGGGGTTGGATAAAAATGTGACCTATAGCCGCACTCAGTAATTGACATATCTTCGGTGTATAAATTCGTAATTTCAAACTGCGAATATGTGCAGAGAGCAATAATTTGGCTCCAAAATATGGCTCAAGCGTCTAATTTGGGATGTTTGGAATATTTTGAAAACTGCAGGGAGGGTTTTTGCAAAATGTGATCCATCGTTGCTTTCAGTAATTGACATATTTTCAGTATAAAAAGTCATAATTTCAAACTGCGAATACTTGCAGAGAGTCAGAATTTGGCTCCAAAATAAAGCTCAAGGTTCGAATTCATGATATTTGGGATATGCTCTCAGTAATTAATATATTTTCGGTATAAAAATTCGTAAATTCAAATTGCGAATATGTGCAGAGAGCCAGAATTTGTCAGCATTCCTGCATTAGGAGTTTGCCCCTTATTAATATAGGACTAAGTAAGCCTAAAGGGTCGAATGGTTGACTGACATACGAGAGCAATTTTCTTATGGTGAAGGATGAATTATTGGTTTGTACTGACTTGACATTCATCTCGTCAGTACCTGTGTTCCATTCCACGCCCAGAACTTTTAATTGATTAGGCACCTGATAACCCGGAAATTCTTTCTCGATTATCTGGTTTAATGATTTATTGCTTGAGGCCCATGATTGTAGTGACATATTGGCTAATAATAACTCACGGTTAGCCTCATGGTAGATTTCTACCAATTTGGATTTGTCATTTGTAGTTCGCTGGAAATTATCGACATACATGTTGTCACTGATCTATGTTTTATAAGGGCTATTTGACTTCCTCAAATGTGTATCTAATGTGGCTTGAAGTAGAAACGGGGAGGAAGTCGCTCCGAATAGCACAGAGGCAAACCGGTAGGTTATGACATCACTGTCAGGATCCAGTGGGTCCTTAATCCAGGGAAATTTGGTGTAGTTACGATACTCTTCTTGCAAGCCTACTCTAAGGAAAGCTTTACTGATATTAGCAGTATAAGCGAAAATACCAGTGCGGAATCGTAATAGTACATCATGTAGCCTTTGTGTTAGGCTAGGTCCCGTTTGGAGACATTCATTCAAGGACACGCTGTTTGGCTTCACTTTGAAACTACAGTTGAAGACAATACGTATTGGCGTTGTCAATGAATCTTTCACCACAACGTGATGGGGTAAATAGTGACCTAATTTTCGGTCATCATTATCAACAACTTCGATAAATTTACTATAGAGTTCTTGTTGAATTAATTGATGATACATGTTCAGTTTGTCTATCTGCTTCTTCAGCCGTATTAATTGAGACTGTGATTGAGAGGCCGCCATGAAATGATTAACTGGAAGTTGTGGATGATTCAACTTCCATGGTAGTCTCACCCAGTATTGTTTGTCCTTATAGACAACTGTATCCAGATATTGCTGGTAAGTCCACATATCATCAGGGCTTGGTTGTTCAGGGACAATACCTAAAGTGTCTAAATCCCACAGACGATGTACAGGTGGATCAGACTCATTATCTTCAGATATTTCTCTGAAATGTAGGGGTGACTGTTCCAAGCCTGGTCACGCCACTATTGTATTGTTAGATTGTTGGTTGGTTGACGCTGGATTTTGTTGGAAAAGCACCGGTCCAGTAAGCAACTTGCCTCCAGCAGATGACAACAAATTCATTCCATGTTGTCTGGTGCATCCCGTTATAAATTTATAATAATGGTCAGCGCCGATAAGTATACCAACATCAGTGAGGCAGTCAGAATTTTTTTGTAGTCTGCTAGCCTCATGCGGTTTCGTTTAACTATCGTTTAACTATCGTTTAACTATTTAATATCTCGCAGTGCGAGCTAGTCCTGTGACCTGCAGTTCTGAAGGAAGTTTATCTACTACTACCACTTGTATTGGACTAGTGGAAGATCCAAGTCTCACTAACACCTTGACTACTTGGTATTCACGAGGTCCACTATTAGTCAAGAACCCAGAAATATTCAGTCTCACACTTTTGGCAGGTTTTAATTTTAACTGCTCGACTAATTGTTGTGTGATGAAGGTTTTCTGTGATCCTTGATCAAAGAGACCTCTAGTGTTAACTCTAGATTTCCTGTCAATTAGTTTGAGTTGAGCTGTAGGCAGAGTGGTATTAATGCCTGACTCAGTAGCAAGTACATTTATTTTCTGATGTACCTTGAAATATTGTATTGTGGTAGAATTCATAGAATTCTCCCCAGTTGTCATAGATTGTGTAGAAGTTTTTCTACATAAGGCATAATGATGTACACCTTTGTTGCATCTTTATGTTACGAGTTTTTATACCGAAAACATGACAATTACTGAAAGCAGCGATGGATCAAATTTTGCCCAAACCCTCCCTGCAGTTTTCAAAATATCCCAAACATCCAAAATTCGAAGCTTGAGCCATATTTTGGAGCCAAATTCGAGCTCTCTGCACGTATTAGCAGTTTGCAATTATTTCATTTTCTACCGAAAATATGCCAATTAGTGATTGCGACGATGGGTTACATTTTGCCCAAACCCCCCTGCAGTTTTCAAAATATCCCAAACATCCAAAGTTCGACCCATGACTTATTTTTTGGAGCCAAATTCAGGCTCTCTGCACGTATTGGCAGTTTGAAATTATTTCATTTTCTACCGAAAATATGCCAATTACTGATTGCGATGATGGGTCACATTTTGCCCAAACCCCCCTGCAGTTTTCAATATATCCCAAACATCCCAAATTCGACGCTTGAGCCATATTTTGGAGCCAAATTCTGGCTCTCTGCACATATTCGCAGTTTGAAATTACGAATTTATTCAACGAAGATATGTCAATTACTGAGAGCGGCGAAGGCTGAAGAGAGTAATGCAGAGGCTTAAGAGAGGGATGCAAAAGCTCAAGAGAGTGATGCAGAGACTGAAGAGAGTGATGCAGAGGCTTAAGAGAGGGATGCAAAGGCTCAAGAGAGGGATGCAGAGGCTCAAGAGAGGGATGCAGAGGCTCAATAGAGGGATGCAGGGGCTCAAGAGATTGATGGAGAGGCACACGAGAGTGATTTAGAGGTTTACAAGAGTGATGCAGAGGCTGAAGAGAGTGTTGCAGAGGCTGAAGAGAGTGTTGCAGAGGCTCAAGAGAGGGAAACAGAGGCTCAAGAGAGTGATGCAGAGACTCAAGAGAGTTATGCAGAGGCTCATTAGAGTGATGCAGAGGCTTACGAGAGTGATGCAGAGGCTCAAGAAAGGGATGCAGAGGCTTAAGAGAGTGATGCAAAGGCTCAGGAGAGGGATGCAGAGGCTCATGAGAGGGATGCAGGAGTTCAGGAGAGGGATGCTGAGGCTTAAGAGAGTGATGCAGAGGCTTAAGAGAGTGATGCAGAGGCTCAGAATAGTGATGCAGAGGCTTAAGAGAGTGATGCAGAGGCTTAAGAGAGTGATGCAGAGGCTGAAGAGAGTGTTGCAGAGGCTCAAGAGAGGGATGCAGAGGCTCAAGAGAGTGATGCAAAAACTCAAGAGAGTTATGCAGAGGCTCAAAAGAATGATGCAGAGACTTACGAGAGTGATGCAGAGGCTCAAGAGAGGGATGTAGACGCTGAAGAGAGTGATTCAGAAGCTCAAGAGAGTGATGCAGAAGCTCAAGAGAGGGATGCAGGGGCTCAAGAGAGGGATGCAGAGGCTCAATAGAGGGATGCAGAGGCTTAAGAGAGTGATGCAAAGGCTCAGGAGAGGGATGCAGAGGCTCATGAGAGGGATGCAGGAGTTCAAGAGAGGGATGCAGAGGCTCAAGAAAGGGATGCAGAGGCTTAAGAAAGTGATGCAGAGGCTTAAGAAAGTGATGCAGAGGCTCAGAATAGTGATGCAGAGGCTTAAGAGGTTGATGCAGAGGCTCAAGAAAGTGATGGAGAGGCTAAGAGAGGGATGCAGGGGCCCAGGAGAGTGATGCAGATGCTCAAGAGAGGGATGCAGAGGATGAAGAGAGTGATGGAGGGCTCAAGAGAGGGATCACCATCTTAAGCCTCTGCATTACTCTCTTGAGCCTCTGCATCCCTCTCTTAAGCCTCTGCATCACTCTCTTGTGCCTCTGCATCACTATCTTGATCCTCTGCATCACTCTCTTGAGCCTCTGCATACCTCTCCTAAGCCTCTGTAACACATTCAGAGGCTCAAGAGAGGGATGCAGAGACTCAAGAGAGTGATTCAGAGGCTCAAGAGAGGGATGCAGAGGCTCAAGAGAGTGATTCAAAGGCTCAAGAGAGTGTTTCAGAGGCTCAAGAGAGGGATGCAGAGGCTCAAGAGAGTGATTCAGAGGCTAAACAGAGGGATGCAGAGGCTCAAGAGAGTGATTCAGAGGCTCAAGAGAGGGATGCAGAGGCTCAAGAGAGTTATCTCGTTAAAATACTGAGTAAGATATTGAAATTTTTTATATTAGCGTTTATATTACCGATGGAAGATGTACACGTAAAACCGCTCTAATCCGGCTGAAACGTCAATATATGCAATAAAAACAGAACTTCTCCTGTTTACAATATCTTACTCAGTATTTTAACGAGAAACAAATAGTTGTTTGTAAATGAAGTGTATAAGGTTAATTTCTAATCAATTATGTGTTTGCATCATTTTTATCGTATATTTAATGAATTAATAGCAATAAACTAAAAATTCACAAAAACGTGGAAAAACAGCAAAATATTGCCTAATTCGATGATATTTTGTTTATATCACATAAAGGAAAAGGGGATGATAAACGTCAAAATATTGCTGAATTCGATGATTTTTAGTACGAAACAAAATGCAAGAAAACTTGCTTAAAAATGCAATATTATGCGAAAATCTGAGATTTGTAGGCCAAATCACATATCGTGATACTACATGAAATTATATCGAAATATTGGTAAAAATGAATATATTTACGTAATATCAAACTACATGAAAAACGTGAAAAAAGTCATTATTATACGAAATTTGAGGATTTTAACTTCAAATCATACAACGACGTTTCGTATTTTTTAGACCCTAGAAAAGACGTATAAAGAGGTTGCTTCCAATACACATGACAAAAATCAATGTGTTTTCATTAAAATAAACTAAAATGTTCCTGATTTTCGGTTTATATTACCGATGTAAGATGTACACGTAAAACCGTTCTAATCCGGCTGAAACGTCGATATATGCAACAAAAACAGAACTTCTCCCCTTTTCAATATCTTACTCAGTATTTTAACGAGAAACAAATAGATGATTGAAACTGAAGTATTTAAGGTTATTTTCTGATCAATTATGTGTTTGCATAATTTTTCTCGTATATTTAATGAAATAATAACAATAAACTGAAAATTCACAAAAACGTGGAAAAACGGCAAAATATTGCCTAATTCGATGATATTTTGTTTAAATCACATAACGGAAAAGGAGATGATAAAGGTCAAAATATTGCTAAATTCGATGATTTTTAGTACAAAACAAAATGCAAGAAAACTTGCTTAAAAATGCAAAATTTGCGAAATTCTGAGATTTGAAGGCCAAATCACATATCGTGAGAAAACATGAAGTAGTATCGAAATATTGGTAAAAACGAATATATATACGTAAAATCACACTACATGAATAACGTGAAAAAAGTCACTATATTATCATATTTGAGGATTCTACCTTCAAATCATAGAGCGAGGTTTCGTATTATTTAGATCAGAGAAAAGACATATGACAATGTTGTTTCCAATACAAATGATAAAAATCAATGTGTTTCATTAGAATTAACTAAAATGTTCTTGATTTTCCGTTTATATTACCGATAGAAGATGTACACGTAAAACCGCTCTAATCCGGCTGAAACGTCGATATAAGCAATAAAAACAGAACTTCTCCCCTTTCCAATATTTTACTCAGTATTTCAACGAGAAACAAATAGATGATTGAAACTGAAGTATTTAAGGTTATTTTCTGATCAATTAGGTGTTTGCATAATTTTTCTCGTATATTTAATGAAATAATAACAATAAACTGAAAATTCACTTAAACGTGGAAAAACGGCAAAATATTGCCTAATTCGATGATATTTTGTTTAAATCACATAAAGGAAAAGGAGATGATAAAGGTAAAAATATTGCTATATTCGATGATTTTTAGTACAAAACAAAATGCAAAATTTGCGAAATTCTGAGAATTGAAGGCCAAATCACATATCGTGAGACTACATGAAGTAGTATCGAAATATTGGTAAAAAACGAATATATATACGTAAAATCACACTACATGAATAACGTGAAAAAAGTCACTATATTACCATATTTGAGAATTTTAACTTCAAATCATAGAGCGAGGTTTCGTATTACTTAGATCCAAGAAAAGACATATGACAATGTTGTTTCAAATACAAATGATAAAAATCAATGTGTTTTCATTAAAATTAACAAAAATGTTCCTGATTTTCCGTTTATATTACCGATGGAAGATGTACACGTAAAACCGTTCTAATCCGGCTGAAACGTCGATATATGCAATAAAAACAGAACTTCTCCCCTTTTAAATATCTTATTCAGAATTTTAACGAGAAACAAATAGTTGATTGATAATGAAGTGTTTAAGGTTAATTTCTAATCAATTATGTGTTTGCATAATTTTTCTCGTTTATTTAATGAAATAATAACAATAAACTGAAAATTCACAAAAACGTGGAAAAACGGCAAAATATTGCCTAATTCACTAATATTTTGTTTAAATCACATAACGGAAAAGGATATGATAAAGGTCAAAATATTGCTAAATTCGATGATTTTTAGTACAAAACAAAATGCAAGAAAACTTGCTTATAAATGCAAAATTTGCGAAAATCTGAGATATGAAGGCCAAATCACATATCGTGATACTACATGAAATAGTATCGAAATATTGGTAAAAATGAATATATTTACGTAATATCAAACTACATGAAAAACGTGAAAAAAAGTCATTATTATACCAAATTTGAGGATTTTAACTTTGAATCATAGAGCGACGTTTCGTATTTTGTAGACCCTAGAAAAGACGTATAAAGATGTTGCTTCCAATACAAATGATAAAAATCAATGTGTTTTCATTAAAATTAAATAAAATGTTCCTGATTTTCGGTTTATATTACCGATGGAAGATGTACACGTAAAACCGTTTTAATCTGGCTGAAACGTCGATATATGCAATAAAAACAGAACTTCTCCCCTTTTCAATATCTTACTCAGTATTTTAACGAGAAACAAATAAATGATTGAAAATGAAGTATTTAAGGTTATTTTCTGATCAATTATGTGTTTGCATAATTTTTGTCGTATATATAATTAATTAATAACAATAAACTGAAAATTCACAAAAAAGTGGAAAAACGGCCAAATTCGATGATATTTTGTTTAAATCACATAAAGGAAAAGGGGATGATAAAGGTCAAAATATTGCTAAATTCGATGATTTTTAGTACAAAACAAAATGCAAGAAAACTTGCTTAAAAATGCAAAATTTGCGAAATTCTGAGATTTGAAGGCCAAATCACACATCGTGAGAAAACATGAAGTAGTATCGAAATATTGGTAAAAACGAATATATATACGTAAAATCACACTACATGAATAACGTGAAAAAAGTTTTCAAATATTACCATATTTGAGGATTTTAACTTCAAATCATAGAGCGAGGTTTCGTATTATTTAGATCCAAGAAAAGACATATGACAATGTTGTTTCAAATACAAATGATAAAAATCTATGTGGTTTAATTAGAATTAACTAAAATGTTCCTGATTTTCCGTTTATATTACCGATGGAAGATGTACACGTAAAACTGCTATAATCCGGCTGAAACGTCGATATATGCAATAAAAACAGAACTTCTCCCTTTTTTAATATCTTACTCACTATTTTAACGAGAAACAAATAGTTGATTGAAAATGAAGTGTTTAAGGTTAATTTCTAATCAATTATGTGTTTGCATCATTTTTATCGTATATTTAATGAATTAATAACAATAAACTGAAAATTCACAAAAACGTGGAAAAACAGCAAAATATTGCCTAATTCGATTATATTTTGTTTATATCAAATAAAGAAAAAAGAGGATGATAAAAATCAATGTGTCTTCATTAAAATTAACTAAAATGTTCCTGATTTTCCGTTTATATTACCGATGGAAGATGTACACGTAAAACCGCTCTAATCCGGCTGAAACGTCGATATATGCAATAAAAACTTAACTTCTCCCTTTTCAAATATCTTACTCAGTATTTTAACGAGAAACAAATAGTTGATTGATAATGAAGTGTTAAAGGTTAATTTCTAATAAATTATGTGTTTGCATCATTTTTATCGTATATTTAATGAATTAATAGCAATAAACTGAAAATTCACAAAAACGTGGAAAAACAGCAAAATATTGCCTAATTCGATGATATTTTGTTTATATCACATAAAGGAAAAGGGGATGATAAAAGTCAAAATATTGCAGAATTCGATGATTTTTATTACGAAACAAAATGCAAGAAAACTTGCTTAAAAAGCAATATTATGCGAAATCTGAGATTTGAAGGCCAAATCATATATCGTGATACTACGTGAAATAGTATCGAAATATTGGTAAAAATGAATATATTTACGTAATATCAAACTACATGAAAAACATGAAAAAAGTCATTATTGTACCAAATTTGAGGATTTTAACTTCGAATCATAGAGCGACGTTTCGTACTTTTTAGACCCTAGAAAAGACGTATAAAGATGTTGCTTCCAATACAAATGATAAAAATCAATGTGTTTTCATTAAAATTAACTAAAATGTTCCTGATTTTCGGTTTATATTACCGATGGAAGATGTACACGTAAAACCGTTCTAATCCGGCTGAAACGTTGATATATGCAATAAAAACAGAACTTCTCCCCTTTTCAATATCTTACTCAGTATTTTAACGAGAAACAAATAGATGATTGAAAATGAAGTATTTAAGGTTTTTTTTTGATCAATTATGTGTTTCCATAATTTTTATCGTATATATAATGAATTAATAACAATAAACTGATAATTCACAAAAACGTGGAAAAACGGCCTAATTCGTTGATATTTTGTTTAAATCACATTAAGGAAAAGGGGATGATAAAGGTCAAAATATTGTTAAATTTGATGATTTTTAGTACAAAACAAAATGCAAGAAAACTTGCCTAAAAATGCAAAATTTGCGAAATTCTGAGATTTGAAGGCTAAATCACATATCGTGAGAAAACATGGAGTAGTATCGAAATATTGGCAAAAACGAATATATATACGTAAAATCACACTACATGAATAACGTGAAAAAAATCACTATATTACCATATTTGAGGATTTTAACTTCAAATCATATAGCGAGGTTTCGTATTATATAGATCCAAGAAAAGACATATGACAATGTTGTTTCCAATACAAATGATAAAAATCAATGTGTTTCATTAGAATTAACTAAAATGTTCTTGATTTTCCGTTTATATTACCGATGGAAGATGTACACGTAAAACTGCTCTAATCCGGCTGAAACGTCGATATATGCAATAAAAACAGAACTTCTCCCCTTTTTAATATCTTACTTAGTATTTTAACGTGAAACAAATAGGTGATTGAAAATGAAGTGTTTAAGGTTAATCTCTAATCAATTATGTGTTTGCATCATTTTAATCGTATATTTAATGAATTAATAACAATAAACTGAAAATTCACAAAAACGTGGAAAAACAGCAAAATATTGCCTAATTCGATGATATTTTGTTTATATCACATAAAGGAAAAGGGGATGATAAACGTCAAAATATTGCTGAATTCGATGATTTTTAGTACGAAACAAAATGCAAGAAAGCTTGCTTAAAATGCAATATTATGCGAAAATCTGAGATTAGAAGGCCAAATCACATATCGTAATACTACATGAAATAGTATCGAAATATTGGTAAAAATGAATATATTTACGTAATATCAAACTACATGAAAAACGTGAAAAAAGTGATGATGATTGAAATGATGATTGATGATGATTGAAAATGAAGTATTTAAGGTTATTTTTTGATCAATTATGTGTTTCCATAATTTTTGTTTCGAATTTGGGATGATTGGGATATTTTGAAAACTGCAAGGAAAGGGTTTGAGCAAAATGTGACCTATCGCCGCTCACAGTAATTGACATATTATCGGTATAAAAAGTCGTAATTTCAAACTGCGGATATGTGCAGAGAGCCACAATTTGACTCAAAAACTTGGCTCAAGGGTCGAATTTGGGATGTTTGGGATATTTTGAAAAGTGCAGTTGGGGGGGGGGGATTGGGCAAAATATGACCCATCGCTGCTCTCAGTAATTTACATATTTTCGGTATAAAATATCGTAATTTCAACCTGCAAATATGTGCAAAGAGCCAGAATTTGGCTCCAAAATATGACTCAAGGGTCGAATTAGGGATGCTTGGGATATTTTGAAAACTGCATGGAGGGTTTGGGCAAAATGTGACCCATCGCCGCTCTAAGTAATTGGCATTTTTTCGGTATAAAAAGTCGTAATTTCAAACAGCGAATAAGCGCAGAAAGCCAGAATTTGCCTCCAAAATATAGCTCAAAGGTCGAATTTGGCATGTTTGGGATATTTTGCAAACTGCAGGCGGGTTTGGGCAAAATATGACCCATCGCCGCTCTCAGTAATTGGCATATTTTCAAGCGTCAAATTTTGGATGTTTGGGATAAAAAGTCGTAATTTCAAACTGCGAATACGTGCAGAGAGCCCGAATTTGACTTCAAAATATGGCTCAAGCGTCGAATATGGGATGATTGGGATATTTTGAAAACTGCAGGGGGGGTTGGGCAAAATGTGACCCATCGCTGCTCTCAGTAATTAACATATTTTCGGTATAAAATGTCGTAATTTCAACCTGCGAATATGTGCAGAGCCAGAATTGGGCTCCAAAATATGGCTCAAGGGTCGAATTAGGGATGCTTCGGATATTTTGAAAACTGCAGGAAGGGTTTGGGAAAAATGTGACCCATCGCCGCTCTCAGTAATTGGCATTTTTTGGTATAAAAAGACGTAATTTCAGACTGCGAACACGTGCAGAGAGCCCGAATTTGGCTCCAAAATATGGCTCAAGCGTCGAATTTGGAATGTTTGGGATATTTTGAAAACTGCAGGGAGAGTTTGGGCAAAATGTGATCCCTCGCCGTTTTCAGTAATAGTCATGTTTTCGGTACAAAAAGTCGTAATTTCAAACTGCGAATACGCGCAGAAAGCCAGATTTTGGCTCCAAAATTTGTCTCAAAGGTCGAATTTAGGATGTTTGGGATATTTTGCAAACTGCCGAGGGGGGGGGGCAAAATGTGACCCATCGCTGCTTTCAGTAATTGGCATATTTTCCAGCATCAAATTTGGGATGTTTGGGATGAAAAGTCGTAATTTCAAACTGCGAATACGTGCAGATATCCCAAACATCCCAAATTCGACCCATGAGCTATATTTTGGAGCCAAATTCTGGCTCTCTGCACGTATTCGCTGTTTGAAATTACGATATTTTATAACGAAAACATGACAATTACTGAAAGCGGCAATGGATCACATTTGGCCTAAACCCTCCCTGCAGTTTTTTATATATCCCAAATTAGACGCTAGAGCCATATTTTGGAGCCAAATTCGGGCTCTCTGCACGTATTTGCAGATTGAAATTATGACATTTTAAACCGAAAATATGCCAATTACTGAGTGCAGCGATAGATTACATTTTGCCCAAGCCCTCCCTGCATTTTTCAAAATATCCCAAACATCCAAAATTCGACCGTTGAGCTATATTTTGGAGCCAAATTTTGGCTTTCTGCATGTATTCGCTGTTTGAAATTACGACTTTTTATACCAAAAATATGTCAATTATTGAAAGCAGCGATGGGTCACATTTTGACGAAACCCTCTCTGCAGCTGTGAAATTATCTCAAACATCTCAAATTCGACCCTTGAGCCATATTTTGGAGCCAAATTCTGGCTCTATGCACATATTCGCAGTTTGAAATTACGACATTTTATACCGAAAATATGTCAATAACTGAGAGCAGCGATAGGTCTCATATTGCAGAACACCCCCCCCCCCTGCAGTTTTCAAAATATCCCAAACATCCCAAATTCGACGCTTGAGCCATATTTTGAAGCCAAATTCGGGCTCTCTGCACGTATTCGCAGTTTGAAATTACGACATTTTATACCGAAAATATGTCAATAACTGAGAGCAGCGATAGGTCTCATATTGCAGAACCCCCCCCCCCCCCCTGCAGTTTTCAAAATATCCCAAACATCCCAAATTCGACGCTTGAGCCATATTTTGAAGCCAAATTCGGGCTCTCTGCACGTATTCGCAGTTTTAAATTACGACTTTTTATACCGATATTATGCCAATTACTGAGAGCGGCGATGGATCACATTTTGCCCAAACCTTCCCTGCAATTTTCGAAATATCTTAAACATCCCTAATTCGAACCTTGAGAATTTTTTTGCAGCTAAATTCTGGCTCTCTGCATGTATTCCCAGTTTGAAATTACGACTTTTATACCGAAAATATGCCAATTACTGAAAGCCGCGATGGATCACATTTTGCCCAAACCCTCTCTGCAGTTTTCAAATTATCCCAAGCATCCCAAATTCGACCCTTGAGCCATATTTTGGAGCCAAATTCTGGCTCTCTGCACATATTCGCAGTTTGAAATTACGACATTTTATACCGAAAATATGTCAATTACTGAGAGCAGCAATAGGTCACATTTTGCCCAAACCCCACCTGTAATTTTCAAAATATCTCAAATATCCCAAATTCGACGCCTGAGCCATTTTTGAAGCCAAATTCTGGCTCTCTGCCTTTATTCGCAGTTTGAAATTTCGACTTTTTATACCGAAAATATTCCAATTACTGAAAACGGCGATGGATCACATTATGTTCAAACCCTCCCTGTAGTTTCAAAAAATATCTCAAACATCCCAAATTCAATGCTTGAGCCATATTTTGGAGCCAAATTCTAGCGCTCTGCACGTATTCGCAGTTTGAAATTACGACTTTTTATACCGAAAATATGCCAATTACTGTGAGCGGCGATGGATCACATTTTGCAAAAACCATCACTGTAGTTTTCAAAATATCCCAAACATCCCAAATTCGACTCTAGAGAATTATTTTGGAGCTATATTCTGGCTTTCTGCACGTATTCGCATTTTGAAATTACGACTTTTTATCCCAAACATTCCAAATTTGACGCTTGAAAATAAGCCAATTACTGAAAGAAGCGATGGGTCACATTTTGCCCAAACCCCCCGGCAGTTTGCAAAATATCCCAAACATATCAAATTCGACCCCATGAGCTATATTTTGGAGCCAAATTCTGGCTGTCTGCACGTATTCGGTGTTTGAAATTTCGACATTTTATAACGAAAACATGACAATTACTGAAAACGGCAATGGATCACATTTTGCCTAAACCCTCCCCGCAGTTTTTAATATATCCCAAACATCCCAAATTCGACGCTAGAGCCATATTTTGTAGCCAAATTCATGCTCTCTTTACGCATTAGCAGATTGAAATTATACAATTTTATACCGAAAATATGCCAATTACTGAGTGCGGCGATGGATTACATTTTGCCCAAGCCCTCCCTGCAGTTTTCAAAATATCCCAAACATCCCAAATTCGACCCTTGAGCCATATTTTAGAGCCAAATTTTCGCTTTCTGCATGTATTCGCCGTTTGAAATTACGACTTTTTATACCAAAAATATGCCAATTATTTGAAGCAGCGATGGGTCACATTTTGACAAAACCCTCTCTGCAGTTTTCAAATTATCCCAAAAATCCCAAATTCGACCCTTCAGCCATATTTTGGAGCCAAATTCTGGCTCTCTGCACATATTCGCAGTTTGAAATTACGATATTTTATACCGAAAATATGTCAATAACTGAGAGCAGCGATAGGTCACATATTGCCAGAAAGCCCCCCCCCCCTCTCTGCAGTTTTCAAAATATCCCAAATATCCCAAATTCGACGCCTGAGCCATTTTTGAAGCCAAATTCGGGCTCTCTGCACGTATTCGCAGTTTGAAATTACGTCTCTTTATACCGAAAATATGCCATTTACCGAGAGCAACGATAAATCACATTTTGCCCAAACCCTCCCTGCAGTTTTCAAAATATAGCAAACATCCCAAATAAGACGCTTGAGCCATATTTTGGAGCCAAATTCTGGATCTCTGCATGTATTCGCAATTTGAAACTACGAACATTTATACCGAAAATATGCCAATTACTGAGAGCGGCGATGGATCACATTTTGCCCAAACCTTCCCTGCAATTTTCAAAATATCCCAAACATCCCAAATTCGAACCTTGAGAATTATTTTGGAGCTAAATTCTGGCTCTCTGCACGTATTCGCAGTTTGAAATTACGACTTTTTATCCCAAATATTCCAAATTTGACGCTTGAAAATAAGCCAATTACTGAAAGCAGCAATGGGTCACATTTTGCCCAAACCCCCCGGCAGTTTGCAAAATATCACAAACATCCCAAATTCGACCCATGAGCTATATTTTGGAGCCAAATTCTGGCTGTCTGCAGGTATTCGCTGTTTGAAATTACGACATTTTATAACGAAAACATGACAATTACTGAAAGCGGCAATGGATCACATTTTGCCTAAACCCTGCCTGCAGATTTTAATATATCCCAAACATCCCAAATTCGACGCTAGAGCCATATTTTGGAGCCAAATTCATGCGCTCTGCACGTATTAGCAGATTGAAATTATAAAATTTTATACCGAAAATATGCCAATTACTGAGAGCGGCGATGGATTACATTTTGCCCAAGCCCTCCCTGCAGTTTTCAAAATATCCCAAACATCCCAAATTCGACCCTTGAGACATATTTTGGAGCCAAATTTTGGCTTTCTGCATGTATTCGCCGTATGAAATTACGACTTTTTATACCAAAAATATGCCAATTATTGAGAGCAGCGATGGGTCACATTTTGACGAAACCCTCTCTGCAGTTTTCAAATTATCCCAAACATCCCAAATTCGACCCTTGAGCCATATTTTGGAGCCAAATTCTGGCTCTCTGCACATATTCGCAGTTTGAAATTACGATATTTTATACCGAAAATATGTCAATAACTGAGAGCAGCGATAGGTCACATATTGCCAGAAAGCCCCCCCCTCTCTGCAGTTTTCAAAATATCCCAAATATCCCAAATTCGACGCCTGAGCCATTTTTGAAGCCAAATTCTGGCTCTCTGCACTTATTCGCAGTTTGAAATTACGAATTTTTATACCGAAAATATTCCAATTACTGAAAACGGCGATGGATCACATTATGTCCAAACCCTCCCTGCAGTTTCAAAAATATCCCAAACATCCCAAATTCAATGCTTGAGCCATATTTTGGAGCCAAATTCTATCTCTCTGCACGTATTCGCATTTTGAAATTACGACTTTTTATACTGAAAAAATGCCAATTACTGTGATCGGCGATGGATCACATTTTGCAAAAACCATCCCTGTAGTTTTCAAAATATCCCAAACATCCCAAATTCGACCCTTGATCCATATTTTGGAGCCAAATTTTGGCTTTCTGCATGTATTCGCCGTTTGAAATTACGACTTTTTATACCAAAAATATGCCAATTATTGAAAGCAGCGATGGGTCACATTTTGACGAAACCCTCTCTGCAGTTTTCAAATTATCCCAAACATCCCAAATTCGACCCTTGAGCCATATATTGCAGCCAAATTCTCGCTCTCTGCACATATTCACAGTTTGATATTACTGCATTTTATACCGAAAATATGTCAATAACTGAGAGCAGCGATAGGTCACATATTGCCAGACCCCCCCCTCCTGCTGTTTTCAAAATTTCCCAAATATCCCAAATTCGACGCCTGAGCCATTTTTGAAGCCAAATTCGGGCTCTCTGCACGTATTCGCAGTTTGAAATTACGTCTTTTTATACCGAAAATTCCATTTACCGAGAGCAACGATGGATCACATTTTGCCCAAACCCTCCCTGCAGTTTTCAAAATATAGCAAACATCCCAAATTCGACGCTTGAGCCATATTTTCTAGCCAAATTCTGGCTCTCCATGTATTCGCAGTTTGAAATTACGAACTTTTATACCGAAAATATGCCAATTACTGAGAGCGGCGATGGATCACATTTTGCCCAAACCTTCCCTACAATTTTCAAAATATCCCAAACATCCCAAATTCGACCCTTGAGCCATATTTTGGAGCCAAATTCTGGCTCTCTGCACATATTCGCAGTTTGAAATTACGATATTTTATACCGAAAATATGTCAATACCTGAGAGCAGCGATAGGTCACATATTGCCAGAACCCCCCCCCCCCCTGCAGTTTTCAAAATATCCCAAATATCCCAAATTCGACGACTGAGCCATATTTTGGAGCCAAATTCTGGCTCTCTGCACTTATTCGCAGTTTGAAATTACGACTTTTTATACCGAAAATATTCCAATTACTAAAAACGGCGATGGATCACATTATGTTCCAACCCTCCCTGTAGTTTCAAAAATATCTCAAACATCCCAAATTCAATGCTTGAGCCATATTTTGGAGCCAAATTCTAGCGCTCTGCACGTACTCGCAGTTTGAAATTACGACTTTTTATACTGAAAATATGCCAATTACTGTGAGCGGCGATGGATCACATTTTGCAAAAACCATCCCTGTAGTTTTCAAAATATCCCAAACATCCCAAATTCGACCCTTGAGAATTATTTTGGAGCTAAATTCTGGCTCTCTACACGTATTCGCAGTTTGAAATTACGACATTCTATACTGAAAATATGCCAATTACTGAGAACAGCGATGGATCACATTTTGCCCAAAACATCCCTGTAGTTTTCAAAATATCCCAAACATCCCAAATTCGACCCTTGGGAATTATTTTGGAGCTATATTCTGGCTCTCTGCACGTATTCGCATTTTGAAATTACGACTTTTTATCCTAAACATTCCAAATTTGACGCTTGAAAATAAGCCAATTACTGAAAGCAGCGATGGGTCACATTTTGCCCAAACCCCCCGGCAGTTTGCAAAATATCACAAACATCCCAAATTCGACCCATGAGCTATATTTTGGAGCCAAATTCTGTCTGTCTGCAGGTATTCGCTGTTTGAAATTACAACATTTTATAACGAAAACATGACAATTACTGAAAGCGGCAATGGATCACATTTTGCCTAAACCCTCCCTGCAGTTTTTAATATATCCCAAACATCCCAAATTCGAAACTAGAGCCATATTTTGGAGCCAAATTCGGGCTCTCTGCACGTATTAGCAGATTGAAATTATGACATTTTATACCGAAAATATGCCAATTACTGAGTGCGGCGATGGATTACATTTTGCCCAAGCCCTCCCTGCAGTTTTCAAAATGTCCCAAACATCCCAAATTCATCCCTTGAGCTATATTTTGGAGCCAAATTTTGGCTTTCTGCATGTATTCGCCGTTTGAAATTACGACTTTTTATACCAAAAATGTGCCAATTATTGAAAGCAGCGATGGGTCACATTTTGAGGAAACCCTCTCTGCAGTTTTCAAATTATCCCAAACATCCCAAATTCGACCCTTGAGCCATATTTTGGAGCCAAATTCTGACTCTCTGCACATATTCGCAGTTTGAAATTACGAATTTTTATACCGAAAATATGTCAATAACTGAGAGCAGCGATAGGTCACATATTGCAGAACCCCCCCCCCCCTCTGCAGTTTTCAAAATATCCCAAATATCCCAAATTCGACGCCTGAGCCATTTTTGAAGCCAAATTCTGGCTCTCTGCACTTATTCGCAGTTTGAAATTACGACTTTTTATACCGAAAATATTCCAATTACTGAAAACGTCGATTAATCACATTTTGTCCAAACCCTCCCTGCAGTTTCCAAAATATCCCAAACATCCCAAATTCAACGCTTGAGCCATATTTTGGAGCCAAATTCTAGCTCTCTGCACGTATTCGCAGTTTGAAATTACGACTTTTTATACCGAAAATATGCCAATTACTGTGAGCGGCGATGGATCACATTTTGCAAAAACCATCACTGTAGTTTTCAAAATATCCCAAACATCCCAAATTCGACTCTTGAGAATTATTTTGGAGCTATATTCTGGCTTTCTGCACGTATTCGCATTTTGAAATTACGACTTTTTATCCCAAACATTCCAAATTTGACGCTTGAAAATAAGCCAATTACTGAAAGCAGCGATGGGTCACATTTTGCCCAGACCCCCCGGCAGTTTGCAAAATATCCCAAACATATCAAATTCGACCCATGAGCTATATTTTGGAGCCAAATTCTGGCTGTCTGCACGTATTCGGTGTTTGAAATTTCGACATTTTATAACGAAAACATGACAATTACAGAAAACGGCAATGGATCACATTTTGCCTAAACCCTCCCCGCAGTTTTTAATATATCCCAAACATCCCAAATTCGACGCTAGAGCCATATTTTGTAGCCAAATTCATGCTCTCTTTACGCATTAGCAGATTGAAATTATACAATTTTATACCGAAAATATGCCAATTACTGAGTGCGGCGATGGATTACATTTTGCCCAAGCCCTCCCTGCAGTTTTCAAAATATCCCAAACATCCCAAATTCGACCCTTGAGCCATATTTTGGAGCCAAATTTTCGCTTTCTGCATGTATTCGCCGTTTGAAATTACGACTTTTTATACCAAAAATATGCCAATTATTTGAAGCAGCGATGGGTCACATTTTGACAAAACCCTCTCTGCAGTTTTCAAATTATCCCAAAAATCCCAAATTCGACCCTTCAGCCATATTTTGGAGCCAAATTCTGCCTCTCTGCACATATTCGCAGTTTGAAATTACGATATTTTATACCGAAAATATGTCAATAACTGAGAGCAGCGATAGGTCACATATTGCCAGAAAGCCCCCCCCCCCTCTCAGCAGTTTTCAAAATATCCCAAATATCCCAAATTCGACGCCTGAGCCATTTTTGAAGCCAAATTCGGGCTCTCTGCACGTATTCGCAGTTTGAAATTATGTCTCTTTATACCGAAAATATGCCATTTACCGAGAGCAACGATAAATCACATTTTGCCCAAACCCTCCCTGCAGTTTTCAAAATATAGCAAACATCCCAAATTTGACGCTTGAGCCATATTTTGGAGCCAAATTCTGGATCTCTGCATGTATTCGCAATTTGAAACTACGAACATTTATACCGAAAATATGCCAATTACTGAGAGCGGCGATGGATCACATTTTGCCCAAACCTTCCCTGCAATTTTCAAAATATCCCAAACATCCCAAATTCAAACCTTGAGAATTATTTTGGAGCTAAATTCTGGCTATCTGCACGTATTCGCAGTTTGAAATTACGACTTTTTATCCCAAATATTCCAAATTTGACGCTTGAAAATAAGCCAATTACTGAAAGCAGCGATGGGTCACATTTTGCCCAAACCCCCCCGGCAGTTTGCAAAATATCACAAACATCCCAAATTCGACCCATGAGCTATATTTTGGAGCCAAATTCTGGCTGTCTGCAGGTATTCGCTGTTTGAAATTACGACATTTTATAACAAAAACATGACAATTACTGAAAGCGGCAATGGATCACATTTTGCCTAAACCCTGCCTGCAGATTTTAATATATCCCAAACATCCCAAATTCGACGCTAGAGCCATATTTTGTAGCCAAATTCATGCTCTCTTTACGCATTAGCAGATTGAAATTATACAATTTTATACCGAAAATATGCCAATTACTGAGTGCGGCGATGGATTACATTTTGCCCAAGCCCTCCCTGCAGTTTTCAAAATATCCCAAACATCCCAAATTCGACCCTTGAGCCATATTTTGGAGCCAAATTTTCGCTTTCTGCATGTATTCGCCGTTTGAAATTACGACTTTTTATACCAAAAATATGCCAATTATTTGAAGCAGCGATGGGTCACATTTTGACAAAACCCTCTCTGCAATTTTCAAATTATCCCAAAAATCCCAAATTCGACCCTTCAGCCATATTTTGGAGCCAAATTCTGCCTCTCTGCACATATTCGCAGTTTGAAATTACGATATTTTATACCGAAAATATGTCAATAACTGAGAGCAGCGATAGGTCACATATTGCCAGAAAGCCCCCCCCCCCTCTCAGCAGTTTTCAAAATATCCCAAATATCCCAAATTCGACGCCTGAGCCATTTTTGAAGCCAAATTCGGGCTCTCTGCACGTATTCGCAGTTTGAAATTATGTCTCTTTATACCGAAAATATGCCATTTACCGAGAGCAACGATAAATCACATTTTGCCCAAACCCTCCCTGCAGTTTTCAAAATATAGCAAACATCCCAAATTTTGATGCTTGAGCCATATTTTGGAGCCAAATTCTGGATCTCTGCATGTATTCGCAATTTGAAACTACGAACATTTATACCGAAAATATGCCAATTACTGAGAGCGGCGATGGATCACATTTTGCCCAAACCTTCCCTGCAATTTTCAAAATATCCCAAACATCCCAAATTCAAACCTTGAGAATTATTTTGGAGCTAAATTCTGGCTATCTGCACGTATTCGCAGTTTGAAATTACGACTTTTTATCCCAAATATTCCAAATTTGACGCTTGAAAATAAGCCAATTACTGAAAGCAGCGATGGGTCACATTTTGCCCAAACCCCCCCGGCAGTTTGCAAAATATCACAAACATCCCAAATTCGACCCATGAGCTATATTTTGGAGCCAAATTCTGGCTGTCTGCAGGTATTCGCTGTTTGAAATTACGACATTTTATAACGAAAACATGACAATTACTGAAAGCGGCAATGGATCACATTTTGCCTAAACCCTGCCTGCAGATTTTAATATATCCCAAACATCCCAAATTCGACGCTAGAGCCATATTTCGGAGCCAAATTCATGCGCTCTGCACGTATTAGCAGATTGATATTATAAAATTTTATACCGAAAATATGCCAATTACTGAGTGCTGCGATAGATTACATTTTGCCCAAGCCCTCCCTGCAGTTTTCAAAATATCCCAAACATCCCAAATTCGACCCTTGAGCCATATTTTGGAGCCAAATTTTGGCTTTCTGCATGTATTCGCCGTTTGAAATTACGACTTTTTATACCAAAAATATGCCAATTATTGAAAGCAGCGATGGGTCACATTTTGACGAAACCCTCTATGCAGTTTTCAAATTATCCCAAACATCCCAAATTCGACCCTTGAGCCATATATTGCAGCCAAATTCTCGCTCTCTGCACATATTCACAGTTTGATATTACGGCATTTTATACCGAAAATATGTCAATAACTGAGAGCAGCGATAGGTCACATATTGCCAGAACCCCCCCCCCCCCTGCTGTTTTCAAAATTTCCCAAATATCCCAAATTCGACGCCTGAGCCATTTTTGAAGCCAAATTCTGGCTCTCTGCACGTATTCGCAGTTTGAAATTACGTCTTTTTATACCGAAAATTCCATTTACCGAGAGCAACGATGGATCACATTTTGCCCAAACCCTCCCTGCAGTTTTCAAAATATAGCAAACATCCCAAATTCGACGCTTGAGCCATATTTTCTAGCCAAATTCTGGCTCTCCATGTATTCGCAGTTTGAAATTACGAACTTTTATACCGAAAATATGCCAATTACTGAGAGCGGCGATGGATCACATTTTGCCCAAACCTTCCCTACAATTTTCAAAATATCCCTAACATCCCAAATTCGAACCTTGAGAATTATTTTGGAGCTAAATTCTGGCTCTCTGCACGTATTCGCAGTTTGAAATTACGACTTTTCATCCCAAACATCCCAAATTTGATGCTGGAAAATATGCCAATTACTGAAAGCAGCGATGGGTCACATTTTGCCCCACCCCCCTCGGCAGTTTGCAAAATATCCCAAACATCCTAAATTCGACCTTTGAGCCAAATTTTGGAGCCAAAATCTGGCTTTCTGCGCGTATTCGCAGTTTGAAATTACGACTTTTTGTACCGAAAACATGACAATTACTGAAAACGGCGAGGGATCACATTTTGCCCAAGCTCTCCCTGCAGTTTTCAAAATATCCCAAACATTCCAAATTCGACGCTTGAGCCATATTTTGGAGCCAAATTCGGGCTCTCTGCACGTATTCGCAGTCTGAAATTACGTCTTTTTATACCAAAAAATGCCAATTACTGAGAGCGGCGATGGGTCACATTTTTCCCAAACCCTTCCTGCAGTTTTCAAGAAATCCGAAGCATCCCTAATTCGACCCTTGAGCCATATTTTGGAGCCTAATTCTGGCTCTGCACATATTCGCAGGTTGAAATTACAACATTTTATACCGAAAATATGTTAATTACTGAGAGCAACGATGGGTCACATTTTGCCCCCCCCCCCCTGCACGTTTCAAAATATCCCAAACATCCCAAATTCGACCCTCTAGCCATATTTTCTAGCCGAATTCTGGCTTTCTGCACGTATTCGCCGTTTAAAAAACGACTTTTTATACCGAAAATATGCCAATTACTGAAAGCGACGATAGATCACATTTTGCTCAAACCCCCCTGCAGTTTTCAAAATATCCCAATCATCCCATATTCGACGCTTGAGCCATATTTTGAAGTCAAATTCGGGCTCTCTGCACGTATTCGCAGTTTGAAATTACGACTTTTTATCCCAAACATCCAAAATTTGACGCTTGAAAATATGCCAATTACTGAGAGCGGCGATGGGTCATATTTTGCCCAAACCCGCCTGCAGTTTGCAAAATATCCCAAGCATGCCAAATTCGACCTTTGAGCTATATTTTGGAGGCAAATTCTGGCTTTCTGCGCTTATTCGCTGTTTGAAATTACGACTTTTTATACCGAAAAAATGCCAATTACTTAGAGCGGCGATGGGTCACATTTTGCCCAAACCCTCCCTGCAGTTTTCAAAATATCCCAAGCATCCCTAATTCGACCCTTGAGCCATATTTTCGAGCCAAATTCTGGCTCTTTGCACATATTTGCAGGTTGAAATTACGATATTTTATACCGAAAATATGTTAATTACTGAGATCAGCGATGGGTCATATTTTGCCCAATCCCCCCCCCCCAACTGCACTTTTCAAAATATCCCAAACATCCCAAATTCGACCCTTGAGCCAAATTTTTGAGCCAAATTGTGGCTCTCTGCACATATCCGCAGTTTGAAATTACGACTTTTTATACCGATAATATGTCAATTACTCTGAGCGGCGATAGGTCACATTTTGCTCAAACCCTTTCCTTGCAGTTTTCAAAATATCCCAATCATCCCAAGTTCGAAACAAAAATTATGGAAACACATAATTGATCAAAAAATAACCTTAAATACTTCATTTTCAATCATCATCAGTCATCATTTCAATCATCATCACTTTTTTCACGTTTTTCATATAGTTTGATATTACGTAAATATATTCATTTTTACCAATATTTCGATACTATTTCATGTAGTATTACGATATGTGATTTGGCCTTCACATCTCAGATTTTCGCATAATATTGCATTTTAAGCAAGCTTTCTTGCATTTTGTTTCGTACTAAAAATCATCGAATTCAGCAATATTTTGACGTTTATCATCCCCTTTTCCTTTATGTGATATAAACAAAATATCATCGAATTAGGCAATATTTTGCTGTTTTTCCACGTTTTTGTGAATTTTCAGTTTATTGTTATTAATTCATTAAATATACGATTAAAATGATGCAAACACATAATTGATTAGAAATTAACCTTAAACACTTCATTTTAAATCACCTATTTGTTTCTCGTTAAAATACTGAGTAAGATATTAAAAAGGGGAGAAGTTCTGTTTTTATTGCATATATCGACGTTTCTGCCGGATTAGAGCGGTTTTACGTGTACATCTTCCATCGGTAATATAAACGGAAAATCAAGAACATTTTAGTTAATTCTAATGAAACACATTGATTTTTATCATTTGTATTGGAAACAACATTGTCATATGTCTTTTCTTGGATCTATATAATACGAAACCTCGCTCTATGATATGAAGATAAAATCCTCAAATATGGTAATATAGTGACTTTTTTCACGTTATTCATGTAGTGTGATTTTACGTATATATATTCGTTTTTACCAATATTTCGATACTACTCCATGTTTTCTCACGATATGTGATTTGGCCTTCAAATCTCAGAATTTCGCAAATTTTGCATTTTTAAGCAAGTTTTCTTGCATTTTGTTTTGTACTAAAAATCATCAAATTTAGCAATATTTTGACCTTTATCATCCCCTTTTCCTTAATGTGATTTAAACAAAATATCATCGAATTAGGCCGTTTTTCCACGTTTTTGTGAATTATCAGTTTATTGTTATTAATTCATTATATATACGATAAAAATTATGGAAACACATAATTGATCAAAAAATAACCTTAAATACTTCATTTTCAATCATCTATTTGTTTCTCGTTAAAATACTGAGTAAGATATTAAAAAGGGGAGAAGTTCTGTTTTTATTGCATATATCAACGTTTCAGCCGGATTAGAACGGTTTTACGTGTACATCTTCCATCGGTAATATAAACCGAAAATCAGGAACATTTTAGTTAATTTTAATGAAAACACATTGATTTTTATCATTTGTATTGGAAGCAACATCTTTATACGTCTTTTCTAGGGTCTAAAAAATACGAAACGTCGCTCTATGATTCGAAGTTAAAATCCTCAAATTTGGTACAATAATGACTTTTTTCACGTTTTTCATGTAGTTTGATATTACGTAAATATATTCATTTTTACCAATATTTCGATACTATTTCACGTAGTATCACGATATATGATTTGGCCTTCAAATCTCAGATTTCGCATAATATTGCTTTTTAAGCAAGTTTTCTTGCATTTTGTTTCGTATTAAAAATCATCGAATTCAGCAATATTTTGACTTTTATCATCCCCTTTTCCTTTATGTGATATAAACAAAATATCATCGAATTAGGCAATATTTTGCTGTTTTTCCACGTTTTTGTGAATTTTCAGTTTATTGCTATTAATTCATAAAATATACGATTAAAATGATGCAAACACATAATTGATTAGAAATTAACCTTAAACACTTCATTTTATATCAACTATTTGTTTCTCGTTAAAATACTGGATGCAGGGGCTCAAGAGAGGGATGCAGAGGCTCAATACAGGGATGCAGGGGCTCAAGAGATTGATGGAGAGGCTCACGAGAGTGATTCAGAGGTTTACAAGAGTGATGCAGAGGCTGAAGAGAGTGTTGCAGAGGCTGAAGAGAGTGTTGCAAAGGCTCAAGAGAGGGATACAGAGGCTCAAGGGAGTGATGCAGAGACTCAAGAGAGTTATGCAGAGGCTCATTAGAGTGATGCAGAGGCTTACGAGAGTGATGCAGAGGCTCAAGAAAGAGATGCAGAGGCTTAAGAGAGTGATGCAAAGGCTCAGGAGAGGGATGCAGAGGCTCATGAGAGGGATGCAGGAGTTCAGGAGAGAGATGCTGAGGCTTAAGAGAGTGATGCAGAGGCTTAAGAAAGTGATGCAGAGGCTCAGAATAGTGATGCAGAGGCTTAAGAGAGTGATGCAGAGGCTTAAGAGAGTGATGCAGAGGCTGAAGAGAGTGTTGCAGAGGCTCAAGAGAGGGATGCAGAGGCTGAAGAGAGTGATGCAAAGACTCAAGAGAGTTATGCAGAGGCTCAAGAGAATGATGCAGAGCCTTACGAGAGTGATGCAGAGGCTCAAGAGAGGGATGTAGAGGCTGAAGAGAGTGATTCAGAAGCTCAAGAGAGTGATGCAGAAGCACAAGAGAGGGATGCAGGGGCTCAAGAGAGGGATGCAGAGGCTCAATAGCGGGATGCAGAGGCTTAAGAGAGTGATGCAAAGGCTCAGGAGAGGGATGCAGAGGCTCATGAGAGGGATGCAGGAGTTCAAGAGAGGGATGCAGAGGCTCAAGAAAGGGATGCAGAGGCTTAAGAAAGTGATGCAGAGGCTTAAGAAAGTGATGCAGAGGCTCAGAATAGTGATGCAGAGGCTTAAGAGGTTGATGCAGAGGCTCAAGAAAGTGATGGAGAGGCTAAGAGAGGGATGCAGGGGCCCAGGAGAGTGATGCAGATGCTCAAGAGAGGGATGCAGAGGATGAAGAGAGTGATGGAGTGCTCAAGAGAGGGATCACCATCTTAAGCCTCTGCATTACTCTCTTGAGCCTCTGCATCCCTCTCTTTAGCCTCTGCATCACTCTCTTGTGCCTCTGCATCACTCTCTTGAGCCTCTGCATCACTCGTCTTGAGCCTCTGCATACCTCTCCTAAGCCTCTGTAACACTCTCTTCAGCCTCTGTATCACTCTCTTAAGCCTCTGGATCCCTCTCTTGAGGCCTCTGCATCACTCTCTCGAGCCTCTGCATTCCTCTCTTGAACCTCTGCAACACTCTCTTCAGCCTCTGCATCACTCTCATAAGCCTCTGAATCCCTCTCTTGAGGCCTCTGCATCACTCTCTCGAGCCTCTGCATCACTCTCTTGATCCTCTGCATCACTCTTTTGGGCCTCTGCATCACTCTCTTGAGCCTCTGCATCACTCTCTATAGCCTCTGCATAACTCTCTTCAGCCTCTGCATCACTCTCTTGAGCCTCTGCATCACTCTCTAGATCCTCTGCATCACTGTCTTGAGACTCTACATCCCTCTCTTGAACTCTTCCATCCCTCTAATGAGCCTCTGCATCCCTCTCTTGAGCATTTGCATCACTCTCTTAACCCTCTGCATCCCTCTCTTGAGCCTCTGCATCACTCTCTTAAGCCTCTGCATCCCTCTCTTGTGCCTCTGCATCCCTCACTTGAGCCTCCGCATCCCTCTCTTATGCCATTGCATCCCTCTCTTGAGCCTCTGCATCCCTCTCTTGAGCCTCTGCATCCCTCTCTTAAGCCTCTGCATCACTCTCTTAAGCCTCTGCATCACTCTCGTAAGCCTCTGAATCACTCTCTTGAGTCTCTGCATCCCTCTCTTGAGCCTCTGCATCACTCTCTTCAGCCTCTGCATCCCTCTCTTGAGCCTCTGCATCACTCTCTTGAGCCTATACATCCCTCTCTTGAGCCTCTGCGTCCCTCTCTTAAGCCTCTGCCACACTCTCTTCAGCCTCTGCATCACTCTCTTAAGCCTCTGCTTCCCTCTCATGATCCTCTGCATCACTCTCCAGAGCCTCTACATCACTCTCTTGAGCCTTCACATCACTCTCTTAAGCCTCTGCATCCCTCTCTTGATCCTCTGCATCACTCTCTTGAGCATCTGCATCATTCTCTTTAGCCTCTGCATCCCTCTCTTAAGCCTCTACATCATTCTCTTGAGCCCTTGCATCACTCTCTTGAGCCTCTGCATCTCGCTCGTCAGCCTCTGCATCACTCTCTGGAGCCTCTGCATCCCTCTCTGGAGCCTCAGCATCCCTCTCTTGAGCCTCTGCAGCTCTCTCTTGAGCCTCTTCATCATTCTCTTGAGCCTCTGCATCCCTCTCTTTAGCCTCTGCATCACTCTCTTGAGCCTTTGCATCCCTCTCTTAAGCCTCTGCATCACTCTCTTGAGCCTCCGCAGCCCTCTCTTGAACTCCTGCATCCCTCGCATGAGCCTCTGCATCCCTCTCTTTAGCCTCTGCATCACTCTCTTGAGCCTTTGCATCCCTCTCTTCAGCCTTCACATCATTCTCTTAAGCCTATGCATCCCTCGCTTGTGCCTCTGCATCCGTCACCTGAGTCTCTGCATCCCTCTCTTGTGGCATTGCATCAATCTCTTGACCCTCTGCATCCCTCTCTTGAGCCTCTGTATCCCTCTCTTGAGCCTCTGCATCACCACTTTAAGACTCTGCATCCCTCTTTTGAGCCTCTGCATCACTTTTTTAGGCCTCTGCATCACCACTTTAAGCCTCTGCATCCCTCCTTTGAGCCTCTGCATCACTTTCTTAGGCCTTTGCATCACTCTCTTAAGCCTCTGCCTCATTCTCGTAAGCCTCTACATCATTCTCTTGGGCCCCTGCATCACTCTTTTAAGCCTCTGCATCTCTCTCTTCAGCCTCTGCATCACTCTCTGGAGCCTCTGCATCCCTCTGTGGAGCCTCAGCATCCCTCTCTTGAGCCTCTGCTTCCCTCTCTTAAGCCTCTGCATCACTCTCTTGAGCCTTTGCATCCCTCTCTTTAGCCTCTGCATCACTCTCTTGAGCCTCTGCATCCCTTTCTTGAGCCTCTGCATCCGTCTCTTAAGCCTCTGCATCAAACTCCTAAACCTCTGCATCACTCCCGTAAACCTCTGAATCATTCTCTTGAGCCTCTCCATCCCTCTCCTGAGCCTCTGCATCACTCTCTTAAGCCTCAGCATCACTCTCGTAAGCCTCTGCATCACTCTCTTAAGCCTCTGCATCACTCCCGTAAACCTCTGAATCACTCTCTTGAGCCTCTCCATTACTCTCTTGTAATACATCTCATCATCATCACATCACTCTCTCATCACTCTCTTGAGCCTCTAGATCCCTGTATTGAGCCTCTGCATCATTCTCCTGAGCCTCTGCATCACCCTCTTAAGCCTCTGCATCCCTCTTTTGAGCCTCTGCATCACTTTCTTAAGCCTCTGCTTCCCTTTCATGAGCCTTTGCATCTCTCTCTTGAACACCTGCATCCCTTTATGAGCCTCTGCATCCCGATCTTGAGCCTCTGCATCACTCTCTTCAGCCTCTGAATTCCTCTCTTCAGCCTCTGTATCACTTTCTTAGGCCTTTGCATCACTCTCTTAAGCCTCTGCCTCATTCTCGTAAGCCTCTACATCATTCTCTTGGGCCCCTGCATCACTCTTTTAAGCCTCTGCATCTCTCTCTTCAGCCTCTGCATCACTCTCTGGAGCCTCTGCATCCCTCTGTGGAGCCTCAGCATCCCTCTCTTGAGCCTCTGCTTCCCTCTCTTAAGCCTCTGCATCACTCTCTTGAGCCTTTGCATCCCTCTCTTTAGCCTCTGCATCACTCTCTTGAGCCTCTGCATCCCTTTCTTGAGCCTCTGCATCCGTCTCTTAAGCCTCTGCATCAAACTCCTAAACCTCTGCATCACTCCCGTAAACCTCTGAATCATTCTCTTGAGCCTCTCCATCCCTCTCCTGAGCCTCTGCATCACTCTCTTAAGCCTCAGCATCACTCTCGTAAGCCTCTGCATCACTCTCTTAAGCCTCTGCATCACTCCCGTAAACCTCTGAATCACTCTCTTGAGCCTCTCCATTACTCTCTTGTAATACATCTCATCATCATCACATCACTCTCTCATCACTCTCTTGAGCCTCTTGATCCCTGTATTGAGCCTCTGCATCACTCTCCTGAGCCTCTGCATCACCCTCTTAAGCCTCTGCATCCCTCTTTTGAGCCTCTGCATCACTTTCTTAAGCCTCTGCATCCCATTCATGAGCCTTTGCATCTCTCTCTTGAACACCTGCATCCCTTTATGAGCCTCTGCATCCCGATCTTGAGCCTCTGCATCACTCTCTTCAGCCTCTGAATTCCTCTCTTCAGCCTCTGTATCACTTTCTTAGGCCTTTGCATCACTCTCTTAAGCCTCTGCCTCATTCTCGTAAGCCTCTACATCATTCTCTTGGGCCCCTGCATCACTCTTTTAAGCCTCTGCATCTCTCTCTTCAGCCTCTGCATCACTCTCTGGAGCCTCTGCATCCCTCTGTGGAGCCTCAGCATCCCTCTCTTGAGCCTCTGCTTCCCTCTCTTAAGCCTCTGCATCACTCTCTTGAGCCTTTGCATCCCTCTCTTTAGCCTCTGCATCACTCTCTTGAGCCTCTGCATCCCTTTCTTGAGCCTCTGCATCCGTCTCTTAAGCCTCTGCATCAAACTCCTAAACCTCTGCATCACTCCCGTAAACCTCTGAATCATTCTCTTGAGCCTCTCCATCCCTCTCCTGAGCCTCTGCATCACTCTCTTAAGCCTCAGCATCACTCTCGTAAGCCTCTGCATCACTCTCTTAAGCCTCTGCATCACTCCCGTAAACCTCTGAATCACTCTCTTGAGCCTCTCCATTACTCTCTTGTAATACATCTCATCATCATCACATCACTCTCTCATCACTCTCTTGAGCCTCTTGATCCCTGTATTGAGCCTCTGCATCACTCTCCTGAGCCTCTGCATCACCCTCTTAAGCCTCTGCATCCCTCTTTTGAGCCTCTGCATCACTTTCTTAAGCCTCTGCATCCCTTTCATGAGCCTTTGCATCTCTCTCTTGAACACCTGCATCCCTTTATGAGCCTCTGCATCCCGATCTTGAGCCTCTGCATCACTCTCTTCAGCCTCTGAATTCCTCTTTTCAGCCTCTGCATCACTTTCTTAGGCCTCTGCATCACTCTCTTAAGCCTCTGCCTCATTCTCGTAAGCCTCTGAATCACTCTCTTCAGAGGCTCGAGAGAGTGATGCAGAGGCCCAAGAGAGTGATGCAGAGGATCAAGAGAGTGATGCAGATGCTCGAGAAAGTGATGCAGAGGCTGAAGAGAGTGTTGCAGAGGCTTAGGAGAGGGATGCAAAGGCTCAAGAGAGTGATGCAGAGGCTCAAGAGAGTGATTCAGAGGCTTACGAGTGATGCAGAGGCTTAAGAGAGGGATGCAGAGGCTCAAGAGAGTGATTCAAAGGCTCAGGAGAGGGATGCAGAGGCTCAAGAGAGTGATTCAGAGGCTCAAGAGAGTGATTCAGAGGCTCAAGAGAGGGATGCAGAGACTCAAGAGAGTGATTCAGAGGCTCAAGAGAGGGATGCAGAGGCTCAAGAGAGTGATTCAAAGGCTCAAGAAAGGGATGCAGAGGCTCAGGAGAGTGATTCAGAGGCTCAAGAGAGTGTTTCAGAGGATCAAGAGAGGGATGCAGAGGCTCAAGAGAGTGATTCAGAGGCTCAAGAGAGGGATGCAGAGGCTCAAGAGAGTGATTCAGAGGCTCAAGAGAGTGATTCAGAGGCTCAAGAGAGGGATGAAGAGACTCAAGAGGGTGATTCAGAGGCTCAAGAGAGGGATGCAGAGACTCAAGAGAGTGATTCAGAGGCTCAAGAGAGGGATGCAGAGGCTCAAGAGAGTGATTCAAAGGCTCAAGAGAGTGTTTCAGAGGCTCAAGAGAGGGATGCAGAGGCTCAAGAGAGTGATTCAGAGGCTAAACAGAGGGATGCAGAGGCTCAAGAGAGTGATTCAGAGGCTCAAGAGAGGGATGCAGAGGCTCAAGAGAGTTATCTCGTTAAAATACTGAGTAGGATATTGAAATTTTTTATATTACCGTTTATATTACCGATGGAAGATGTACACGTAAAACCGCTCTAATCCGGCTGAAACGTCAATATATGCAATAAAAACAGAACTTCTCCTCTTTTCAATATCATACTCAGTATTTTAACGAGAAACAAATAGTTGTTTGTAAATGAAGTGTATAAGGTTAATTTCTAATCAATTATGTGTTTGCATCATTTTTATCGTATATTTAATGAATTAATAGCAATAAACTCAAAATTCACAAAAACGTGGAAAAACAGCAAAATATTGCCTAATTCGATGATATTTTGTTTATATCACATAAAGGAAAAGGGGATGATAAACGTCAAAATATTGCTGAATTCGATGATTTTTAGTACGAAACAAAATGCAAGAAAACTTGCTTAAAAATGCAATATTATGCGAAAATCTGAGATTTGTAGGCCAAATCACATATCGTGATACTACATGAAATTGTATCGAAATATTGGTAAAAATGAATATATTTACGTAATATCAAACTACATGAAAAACGTGAAAAAAGTCATTATTATACCAAATTTGAGGATTTTAACTTCGAATCATAGAGCGACGTTTCGTATTTTGTAGACCCTAGAAAATCCGTATAAAGATGTAGCTTCCAATATAAATGATAAAAATCAATGTGTTTTCATTAAAATTTACTAAAATGTTCCTGATTTTCGGTTTATATTACCGATGGAAGATGTACACGTAAAACCGTTTTAATCAGGCTGAAACGTCGATATATGCAATAAAAACAGAACTTCTCCCCTTTTCAATATTTTACACCGTATTTTAACGAGAAACAAATATATGATTGAAAATGAAGTATTTAAGGTTATTTTCTGATCAATTATGTGTTTGCATAATTTTTATCGTATATATAATGAATTAATAACAATAAACTGAAAATTCACAAAAACGTGGAAAAACGGCCTAATTCGATGATATTTTGTTTAAATCACATAAAGGAAAATGGGATGATAAAGGTCAAAATATTGCTAAGTTCGATGATTTTTAGTACAAAACAAAATGCAAGAAAACTTGCTTAAAAATGCAAAATTTGCGAAATTTTGAGATATGAAGGCCAAATCACATATCGTGAGAAAACATGAGGTAGTATCGAAATATTGGTAAAAACGAATATATATACGTAAAATCACACTACATGAATAACGTGAAAAAAGTCACTATATTACCATATTTGAGGATTTTAATTTCAAATCATAGAGCGAGGTTTCGTATTATTTAGATCCAAGAAAAGACATTTGACAATGTTGTTTCAAATACAAATGATCAAAATCAATGTGGTTTCATTAGAATTAACTAAAATGTTCCTGATTTTCCGTTTATATTACCGATTGGAGATGTACACGTAAAACCGCTCTAATCCGGCTGAAACGTCGATAATTGCAATAAAAACTGAACTACTCCCCTTTCCAATATTTTGCTCAGTATTTTAACGAGAAACAAATAGTTGATTGTAAATGAAGTGTTTAAGGTTAATTTCAAATCAATTATGTGTTTGCATCATTTTTATTGTATATTTAATGAATTAATAGCAATAAACTGAAAATTCACAAAAACGTGGAAAAACAGCAAAATATTGCCTAATTCGATGATATTTTGTTTATATCACATAAAGGAAAAGGGGATGATAAACGTCAAAATATTGCTGAATTCGATGATTTTTAGTACGAAACAAAATGCAAGAAAACTTCCTTAAAATGCAATATTATGCGAAAATCTGAGATTTGAAGGCCAAATCACATATCGTGATACTACATGAAATTGTATCGAAATATTGGTAAAAATGAATATATTTACGTAATATCAAACAACATGAAAAACGTGAAAAAAGTCATTATTATACCAAATTTGAGGATTTTAACTTCGAATCATAGAGCGACGTTTCGTATTTTGTAGACCCTAGAAAAGACGTATAAAGATGTTGCTTCCAATTCAAATGATAAAAATCAATGTGTTTTCATTAAAATTAACTAAAATGTTCCTGATTTTCGGTTTATATTACCGATGTACACGTAAAACCGTCTTAATCCGGCTGAAACGTCGATATATGCAATAAAAACAGAACTTCTCCCCTTTTCAATATCTTACTCAGTATTTTAACGAGAAACAAGTAGATGATTGAAAATGAAGTATTTAAGGTTATTTTCTGATCAATTATGTGTTTGCATAATTTTTATCGTATATATAATGAATTAATAACAATAAACTGAAAATTCACAAAAACGTGGAAAAACGGCCTAATTCGATGATATTTTGTTTAAATCACATAAAGGAAAAGGGGATGATAAAGGTCAAAATATTGCAAAATTCGATGATTTTTAGTACAAAACAAAATGCAAGAAAACTTGCTTATAAATGCAAAATTTGCGAAATTCTGAGATTTGAAAGCCAAATCACATATCGTGAGAAAACATGAAGTAGTATCAAAATATTGGTAAAAACGAATATATATACGTAAAATCACACTACATGAATGACGTGAAAAAGTCACTATATTACCATATTTGAGGATTTTAACTTCAAATCATAGAGCGAGGTCTCGTATTATTAAGATCCATGAAAAGACATATGACAATGTTGTTTCAAATACAAATGATCAAAATCAATGTGTTTTCATAAGAATTAACTAAAATGTTCCTGATTTTCCGTTTATATTACCGATTGAAGATGTACACGTAAAACCGCTCTAATCCGGCTGAAACGTCGATATATGCAATAAAAACAGAACTTCTCCCCTTTCTAATATCTTACTCAGTATTTTAACGAGAAACAAATAGTTGATTGAAAATGAAGTGTTTAAGGTTAATTTCTAATCAATTATGTGTTTGCATCATTTTTATCGTATATATAATGAATTATTAGCAATAAAATTAAAATTCACAAAAACGTGGAAAAACCGCAAAATATTGCCTAATTCGATGATATTTTGTTTATATCACATAAAGGAAAAGGGGATGATAAACGTCAAAATATTGCTGAATTCGATGATATTTAGTACGAAACAATATGCAAGAAAACTTGCTTAAAATGCAATATTATGCGAAAATCTGAGATTTGAAGGCCAAATCACATATTATGAATATACATGAAATTGTAACGAAATATTGGTAAAAATGAATATATTTACTTAATATCAAACTAGATGAAAAACGTGAAAAAAGTCATTATTATACCAAATTTGAGGATTTTAACTTCGAATCATAAAGCGACGTTTCGTATTTTTTAGACCCTAGAAAAGACGTATAAAAATATTGCTTCCAATACAAATGACAAAAATCAATGTATTTTCATTAAAATTAACTAAAATGTTCCTGATTTTCGGTTTATATTACCGATGGAAGATGTACACGTATAACCGTTCTACTCCAGCTGAAACGTCGATATATGCAATAAAAACAGAAATTCTCCCCTTTTAAATATCTTACTCAGTATATTAACGAGAAACAAATAGTTGTTTGAAAATTAAGTATTTAAGGTTATTTTCTGATCAATTATGTTTGCATAATTTTTCTCGTATATTTAATCAAATAGTAACAATAAACTGAAAATTCACATAAACGTGGAAAAACGGCCAAATATTGCCTAATTCGATGAAATTTTGTTTAAATCACATAAAAGAAGAGGAGATGATATAGGTAAAAATATTGCTATATTCGATGATTTTTAGTACAAAACAAAATGCAAGAAAACTTGCTTAAAATGCAAAATTTGCGAAATTCTGAGATATGAAGGCCAAATCATATATCGTGAGACTACTTGAAGTAGTATCGAAATATTGGTAAAAAACGAATATATATACGTAAAATCACACTACATGAATAACGTGAAAAAAGTCACTATATTACCATATTTGAGGATTTTAACTTCAAATCATAGAGCGAGGTTTCGTATTATTTAGATCCACGAAAAGACATATGACAATGTTGTTTCAAATTCAAATAATAAAAATCAATGTGTTTTCATTAAAATTAACTAAAATGTTCCTGATTTTCCGTTTATATTATCGATGGAAGATGTACACGTAAAAGCGTTCTAATCCGGCTGAAACGTCGATATATGCAATAAAAACAGAACTTCTCCCCTTCTAAATATCTTACTCAGTATTTTAACGAGAAACAAATAGATGATTGAAAAGGAAGTATTTAAGGTTATTTTTTGATCAATTATGTGTTTTCATAATTTTTATCGTATATATAATGAATTAATAACAATAAACTGAAAATTCACAAAAACGTGGAAAAACGGCCTAATTCGATGATATTTTATTTAAATCACATAAAGGAAAAGGGGATGATATAGGTCAAAATATTGCTAAATTCGATGATTTTTAGTACAAAACAAAATGCAAGAAAACTTGCTTATAAATGCAAAATTTGCGAAATTTTGAGATTTGAAGGCCAAATCACATATCGTGAGAAAACATGAAGTAATCTCGAAATATTGGTAAAAACGAATATATATACGTAAAATCACAATACATGAATAACGTGAAAAAAGTCACTATATTACCATATTTGAGGATTTTAACTTCAAATCATAGAGCGAGGTTTCGTATTATTTAGATCCAAGAAAAGACATATGACAATGTTGTTTTCAATACAAATGATAAAAATCAATGTGTTTCATTAGAATTAACTAAAATGTTCTTGATTTTCCGTTTATATTACCAATGGAAGATGTACACGTAAAACAACTCTAATCCGGCTGAAACGTCGAAAATTGCAATAAAAACAGAACTACTCCCCTTTCCAATATCTTACTCAGTATTTTAACGAGAAACAAAGAGTTGATTGAAAATGAAGTGTTTAAGGTTAATTTCTAATCAATTTTGTGTTTGCATCATTTTTATCGTATATTTAATGGATTAATAGCAATAAACTGAAAATTCACAAAAACGTGGAAAAACAGCAAAATATTGCCTAATTCGATGATATTTTGTTTATATCACATAAAGGAAAAGGGGATGATAAACGTCAAAATATTGCTGAATTCGATGATTTTTAGTACGAAACAAAATGCAAGAAAACTTGCTTAAAATGCAATATTATGCGAAAATCTGAGATATGAAGGCCAAATCACATATCGTGACACTACATGAAATTATATCGAAATATTGGTAAAAATGAATATATTTACGTAATATCAAACAGCAACACACTGGCAGAGGTCTCCAGCAACACACTGGCAGAGGTCTCCAGCAACACACTGGCAGGGGTCTCCAACAACACACTGGCAGAGGTCTCCAGCAACACACTGGCAGGGGTCTCCAGCAACACACTGGCAGAGGTCTCCAGCAACACACTGGCAGGGGTCTCCAGCAACACACTGGCAGGGGTCTCCAGCAACACACTGGCAGAGGTCTCCAGTAACACACTGGCAGAGGTCTCCAGCAACACACTGGCAGGGGTCTCCAGCAACACACTGGCAGAGGTCTCCAGCAACACACTGGCAGGGGTCTCCAGCAACACACTGGCAGGGGTCTCCAGCAACACACTGGCAGGGGTCTCCAGCAACACACTGGCAGGGGTATCCAGCAACACACTGGCAGGGGTCTCCAGCAACACACTGGCAGGGGTCTCCAGCAACACACTAGCAGAGGTCTTCAGCAACACACTGGCAGGGGTCTCCAGCAACACACTGGCAGGGGTCTCAAGCAACACACTGGCAGAGGTTTCCAGCAACACACTGGCAGAGGTCTCCAGCAACACACTGGCAGAGGTCTCCAGCAACACACTGGCAGGGGTCTCCAGCAACACACTGGCAGGGGTCTCCAGCAACACACTGGCAGGGGTCTCCAGCAACACACTGGCAGGGGTCTCCAGCAACACACTGGCAGGGGTCTTTCACGCTTTACCCGACGCTTTATCCGACGTTTACCCGAAGGTTTACCCGACGGTTTACCCTGACAGTTTACCCGACGTTTTATCCGACGTTTACCCGACGGTTTACCCGACGCTTTACTCTGACAGTTTACCCGACGGTTTACCCGACAGTTTACCCGACGGTTTACAATGACGGTTTACCCGACGTGTTTAGTTTACAGATTACGCGTCAGTTATCACGAGAACAGATTTTCGACTATTTTATTTTATTTATTCGACGACTTACACGGCGGGTAAACCCGTCGGGTTTACCTGTCGGGTTTACCCGTCGGGTTTACCCGTTTTTACACGGGTAAAAAACGGGTAAAAATTACCCGACGATTTACCCGACGATTTACCTGACGATTTACCTGACGATTTATCCGACGATTTACCTGACGATTTATCCGACGATTTACCCGACGATTTACGATTCATTCGGCGATTCATTCGGCGCTTTATTTATTAATTTTTATTTATTCATTTTTATTTATTTTATTTTTAGTTTTTAATTTTTTATTTATTTTATAGACATTATATATATACATTACATTAGATCTACAGATTACATTAGATATTACATTACATTAAATATTAGGTTAGAGACATTAGATATAGACATATTATTTATTTTATTAAATAGACATTACATATATATTACATTAGATATTACATTACATTACATATTACATTAGATATTACATTGCATATATATTACATTAGATATTACATTACATTACATATTACATTACATTACATTACATTACATATTACATTACATTACATTACATTACATATTACATTACATTACATATTACATTACATTACATATTACATTTCATTACATATTACATTACATTACATATTACATTACATTACATATTACATTACATTACATTACATTACATATTACATTACATTACATTACATATTACATTACATTACATTACATATTACATTACATTACATTACATATTACATTACATTACATTAGATATATTAGATAATGATTACAGACATTAGATATAGACATATTATTTATTTTATTATATAGACACGACCTGACCCGACACGACCTGACCTCGCCTTACCTAATCTAACTCGGGTCCAGGTGTGGGTCCGTGGGCCCCCGGACTTCCACCCTTCCCCACATCCCAGGGTCAGGTCAGGTCAGGTCAAGTTTTAGCTACCCAGAGACCTCACAGTCGAGATGGACGGACGCAGCTACAGGACGGGACACACACAAATCTGTGCCCTGTAGTTACACCGTTTTGACAGACTCGAACACACGTCAGTTCTCATGAGAACAGATTCCCATCCGACTAGGCCATTCTGGGGTCGCCAAGTTTTCCAAAGCTGGTTCTTATATTTATATTGAGTAATTTGGTAACATGTCGTCGGCGGTTTAATGCTCCAATATTCCAGCTGAACAAAATATATATTTGGCTGCAACAGTTAACTTTGATACGTTTGAGTAAATAATATCTGTAATTATTGTATTTGGGCGTAATAAACAGGGTAAAGCTCCGACGTAAATTTGCCTGGCGTGGATGGGTTTTTGTTTGGGCTATTTGGGGAGGAGGAGGAGGATGACGTCTTGACTGGAAGCTGAAGGGGGAGTGTGAAGCCCAGAAGGAGACCAACACGTTGATAACTTAGACAATATTGAGGGCATTTTTCGACATTTAAATTAATATACACGGAAGTAAAATTTAAAGAGAGAGACTCAAGTGTTTTTTTGTCTCATGAAGGTTAATAATTTACTAACTTTTATGGTACTGAAAGGGACTATTTTCACTTTATGAGAGAAGTTGTAGGAATTGTGGTAAGCTATTAGTTAGAAAAAAAAGGGCAATCAACATTGTAAGAGTTTTTCTCCTTATCTGCAGAGTAGGAGTGAGGACAGCTAATTTATACAAACAGGCTGTTGCCGTTCTCTCGCTGTCTCTCTCTCTGATCTTCCTCTGATCTTCCTCTCTTCTGTTCTCTTTCTGACTTTGTATGTTATGCCTGTTTCTTTCTCTGTATTTCTGCCTCTCTCGCTCTCCCATGATACCAGTTCACAACACGCTGACTAACTCCTGGCTACCAATTTACTGCTAGGTGAACAGATGCATTTAATGAGAGGAAATGTGCCCAAACATTTTAGGCGTGAACGGCTTAGTAGGTCCAATTACTACCCTACCCCACGATACAACCCCACAACATGCTGACTAAGTACTGGGTTCATATTTACTGCTAGGTGAACAGATGCATTAGGTGAGAGGAAATGTGCCCAAGCCATTTCTGCAGCCACTGGTAATCGAACCTAGAATTCCGGATTTTGAGTCAACAATGAACACGTAAAACTTTCATATTTGTCTCAGTTTGAGTATATGTGTGCTTGTGTGGCTTACTCTCTCTGTCTCCATGTCGTCCTCTCTCTATACATATCTTTCTCTTTATCTCCTTATATATCATAAAACAGTTAAACTTCGATATTTCTGGTACGTACAGACTCTCTCAGGAATAAATGTGGTTCACAAAGATTCTCTCACACATGCTACTGGAACACAGATACTATCACCCTCATATGTCAGTCATGGTTTAGGTAATGACATCTAACCTGACTCAACCTGACCTGACGCAACCTGACCTGACGCAACCTGACCTGATACAACCTGACCTGACACTACCTGACCTGACGCAACCTGACATGATGCAACCTGACCTGACGCTACCTGACCTGACTCAACCTGATCTGACGTAACCTGACCTGACGCTACCTGACCTGACGCAACCTGGCTTGACGCAACCTAACCTGACGCAACCTGACCTGACGCTACCTGACCTGACGCAACCTGACCTGACGCAACCTGACCTGACGCAACCTGACCTGACGCAACCTGACCTGACGCAACTTAACTTGACCCTACCTGACCTGACGCAACCTGACCTGACGCAACCTAACCTGACGCAACCAGACCTGACCTGACGCTACCTGACCTGACGCAACCTGACCTGACACACCCTGACCTGACACAACCTTACATGACGCAACCTGACCTGATGCTACCTGACCTGACGCAACCTGACCTGAAACAACCTGACCTGACGCAACCTGACCTGACGCAACCTGACCAGACGTTACCTGACCTGACGCAACCTGACCTGATGCAACCTGACCTGACGCTACCTGATCTGACGCTACCTGACCTGATTCAACCTGACCTGACACAACCTGACCTGACCTGACCTTCAGTAATTGGCCTATTTTCTGTATAAAAAGTCGTAATTTCAAACTGCGAATACGTGCAGAGAGCCAGAATTTGAATCCAAAATATGGCTCAAGTGTAGAATTTGGGATGTTTGGGATATTTTGAAAACAGCAGGGAGGGTTAGGGCAAAATGTGATCCATCGCCGCTTTCAGTAATTGGCATATTTTCGGTATAAAAATTCGTAATTTCAAACTGCGAATACGTGCAGAGAGCCAGAATTTGGCTCTAAAATATGGGTCAAGGGTCGATTTTAGAATGTTTTGGATATTTTGAAAACTGGAGGGGGGTTTGGGCAAAATGTGACCTATTGCTGCTCTCAGTTATTGGCTTATTTTGGGGAAAAAATCGTAATTTAAAACTTCGAATACGTGCAGAGAGCAAGAATTTGGCTTCAAAATATGGCTCAAGCGTTGAATTTGGGATGTTTGGGATATTTTGAGAACTGCAGGGAGGTTTGGGCAAAATGTGTTCCAACGCCGCTCTCAGTAATTGGCATATTGATCTTCTCGAGATGTGATCTTCTGGTGATGTGATCTTCTGGAGATGTGATCTTCTGGTGATGTGATCTTTTGGAGATTTGATCTTCTGGAGATGTGATCTTCTCGAGATGTGATCTTCTCGAGATGTGATCTTCTGGTGATGTGATCTTCTGGAGATGTGATCTTCTGGTGATGTGATCTTTTGGAGATTTGATCTTCTGGAGATGTGATCTTCTCGAGATGTGATCTTCTCGAGATGTGATCTTCTGGTGATGTGATCTTCTGGAGATGTGATCTTCTGGTGATGTGATCTTTTGGAGATTTGATCTTCTGGAGATGTGATCTTCTGGAGATGTGATCTTCTCGAGATGTGATCTTCTGGTGATGTGATCTTCTGGAGATGTGATCTTCTGGTGATGTGATCTTTTGGAGATTTGATCTTCTGGAGATGTGATCTTCTCGAGATGTGATCTTCTCGAGATGTGATCTTCTGGTGATGTGATCTTCTGGAGATGTGATCTTCTGGAGATGTCATCTTCTGGTGATGTGATCTTCTGGAGATGTGATCCTCTGGAGATGTGATCTTCTCGAGATGTGATCTTCTGGAGATGTGATCTTCTGGGGATGTGATCTTCTGGTGATGTGATCTTCTGGAGATGTGATCCTCTGGAGATGTGATCTTCTCGAGATGTGATCTTCTGGAGATGTGATCATCTGGAAATGTGATCTTCTGGTGATGTGATCTTCTCGAGATGTGAACTTCTGGAGATGTAATCTTCTGTAGATGTGATCTTATGGAGATGTGATCTTTTGGGGGATGTGATCTTCTGCTGATGTGATCTTCTCGAGATGTGATCTTCTGGTGATATGATCTTCTGGAGATGTGATCATCTGGTGATGTGATCTTCTGGAGATGTGATCTTCTCGAGATGTGATCTTCTCGAGATGTGATCATCTGGTGATGTGATCATCTGGTGATGTGATCTTCTGGAGATGTGATCATCTGGTGATGTGATCTTCTGGAGATTTGATCTTCTGGAGGTGTGATCTTCTCGAGATGTGATCTTCTCGAGATGTGATCTTCTGGTGATGTGATCATCTCGAGATGTGATCTTCTCGAGATGAGATCTTCTGGTGATGTGATCTTCTGGAGATGTGATCATCTGGAGATGTTATCTTCTGGTGATGTGATCTTCTGGAGATGTGATGTTCCCGAGATGTGATATTCTAGAGATGTGATCTTCTGGAGATGTGATCATCTGGAGGTGTGATGATCTAGAGACGTGATCTTCTGGAGACGGGATTTTCCAGAGATGTGATCTTCTCGAGATGTGGTCTTCCTCTGGAGATGTGATCTTCTGGAGATGTGATCTTCTGGAGATGTGATCTTCTGGAGATGTGATCTTCTGGAGATGTGATCTTCCTCTGGAGATGTGATCTTCTGGAGATGTGATCTTCTCGAGATGTGATTTTCCGGAGATGTGATCTTCTGGCGATGTGATCTTCTCGAGATGTGATCTTCTGTAGATGTGATCTTCTGGGGATGTGATCTTCAGGAGATGTGATCTTCTAGAGATGTGATCTTCTGGAGATGTGATCTTCTGGGGATGTGATCTTCAGGAGATGTGATCTTCTAGAGATGTGATCTTCTGGAGATGTGATTTTATGGACATGTGTTCTTCTGGAGATGTGATCTTCTGGAGATGTGATCTTCTGGTGATGTGATCTTCTGGTGATGTGATCTTCTGGAGATGTTATCTTCTGGAGATGTGATCTTCTGGGAATGTGATCTTCTAGAGATGTGATCTTCTGGAGATGTGATCTTCTGGAGATGTGATATTCTCGTGATGTGATCTTCTGGTGATGTGATCTTCTGGTGATGTGATCTTCTGGTGATGTGATCTTCTGGAGATGTTATCTTCTGGAGATGTGACCTTCTGGGAATGTGATCTTCTAGAGATGTGATCTTCTGGAGATGTGATCTTCTGGAGATGTGATATTCTCGTGATGTGATCTTCTTGTGATGTGATCTTCTGGAGATGTTATCTTCTGGAGATGTGATCTTCTGGGAATGTGATCTTCTGGAGATGTGATCTTCTGGAGATGTGATCTTCTGGGAATGTGATCTTCTGGTAATGTGATCTTCTGGAGATGTGATCTTCTCGAGATGTGATCTTCTTGTGATGTGATCTTCTCGAGATGTGATCTTCTCGAGATGTGATCTTGTCGAGATGTAATCTTGCTGTGATGTGATCTTCTCGAGATGTGATCTTCCTCTGGAGATAGTGGCCTACACCTAATACATCGCAATATACGTAATCGAGCAATACGTTTAAAATGTGACGAACAAATTAGTTAAAATTAAAGCACCATAATATTGATGTTTTCTTTTCATCGACCCTTGGTGTGGTGTTCACTATCCTTAGCGTAGTGTTCACTATCCTTAGTGTTATGTTCACTATCCTTAGTGTGGTGTTCACTATCCTTAGCGTAGTGTTCACTATCCTTGGCGTGGTGTTCACTTCCTAAGTGTGGTGTTCACTATCCTTAGCGTAGTGTTCACTATCCTTAGTGTTATGTTCACTATCCTTAGTGTGGTGTTCACTATCCTAAGTGTGGTGTTCACTATCCTTAGCATAATGTTCACTATCCTTGGCGTGGTGTTCACTATCCTTGAAATGGTGTTCACTACCCTTGGCGTGTTGTTCACTATCCTTAGCGTAGTGTTCACTATCCTTGGCGTGGTGTTCACTATCCTTAGCGTGATGCTCACTACCCTTGGTGTGGTGTTCACTTTCCTTGGCGTTGTGTTCACTATCCTTTTCGCAGCGTTCACTATCCTTAGTGTTATATTCACTATCCTTGGCGTCGTGTTCACTATCCTTAGCGTAGTGTTTACTATCCTAGGCGTGGTGTTCACTATCCTTGGCGTGGTGTTCACTATCCTTAGCGTAGTGTTCACTATCCTTAGTGTTATGTTCCCTATCCTTAGTGTGGTGTTCACTATCCTAAGTGTGGTGTTCACTATCCTAAGCATAATGTTCACTATCTTTGGCGTGGTGTTCACTATCCTTCAAATGGTGTTCACTACCCTTGGCGTGTTGTTCACTATCCTTAGCGTAGTGTTCACTATCTTTGGCGTGGTGTTCACTATCCTTAGCGTGGTGTTCACTACCCTTGGTGTGGTGTTCACTATCCTTGGCATGGTGTTCACTATCCTTGGTGTGGAGTTCACTATCCTTTGGCGTGGTGTTCACTATCCTTGGCGTGGTGTTCACTACCCTTGGTGTGGTGTTCACTATCCTTCGCGTGGTGTTCACTATCCTTCGAGTGGAGTTCACTGTCCTTAGCGTGGTGTTCACTATCCTTGGCGTGGTGTTCAATATCCTTAGCGTGGTGTTCACTATCCTTGGAGTGGTGTTCACTGAACTTGGCGGGGTGTTCACTATCCTAGGAGTGGTGTTCACTATCCTTGGCGTGGTGTTCACTGAACTAGGCGTGGTGTTCACAATCCTTGGCGTTGTGTTCACTATCCTTGGCGTGGTGTTTATTATCCTTGGCGTGGTGTTCACTATCCTTTACGTTGTGTTCACTATCCTTTGCGTGGTGTTCACTATCTTTTGCGTGATGTTCACTATCCTTGGCGTGGTGTTCACTATCATTGGCGTTGTGTTCACTATCCTTTGCGTGGTGTTCACTATCCTTGGCGTGGTGTTCACTATCCTAGGCGTGGTGTTCACTATCCTTAGCGTAGTGTTCACTATCCTTGGCGTGGTGTTCACTATCTTTGGCGTGATGTTCACTACCCTTGGTGTGGTGTTCACTATCCGTGTCGTGTTGTTCACTATCCTTGGCGTGGTGTTCACTATCCTTCGCGTGGTGTTCACTATCCTTGGCGTGGTGTTCACTAACCTTGGCGTGGTGTTCACTGAACATGGCGTGGTGTTCACTCTCCATGGAGTGGTGATCACTATGATTGGCGTGGTGTTCACTGAACTAGGCGTGGTGTTCACTATCCTTAGCGTGGTGTTCACTATCCTTGGCGTGCAGTATACTATCCAAGGCGTGGTGTTCACTATCCTTGGCGTGGTGTTCACTATCCTTGGAGTGGTGTTCATTATCCTTGGCGTGTTGTTCACTATCCTTAGCGTGGTGTTCACTATCCTTGGCGTGGTGTTCACTATCCTTAGCGTGATGCTCACTACCCTTGGTGTGGTGTTCACTTTCCTTGGCGTGGTGTTCACTATCCTTAGCGCAGTGTTCACTATCCTTAGTGTTATGTTCACTATCCTTGGCGTCGTGTTCACTATCCTTAGCGTAGTGTTTACTATCCTTAGCGTAGTGTTCACTATCCTTAGTATTATGTTCCCTATCCTTATTGTGGTGTTCACAATCCTAAGTGTGGTGTTCACTATCCTAAGCATAATGTTCACTATCTTTGGCGTGGTGTTCACTATCCTTAGCGTGGTGTTCACTACCCTTGGTGTGGTGTTCACTATCCTTGGCATGGTGTCCACTATCCTTGGTGTGGAGTTCATTATCCTTTGGCGTGGTGTTCACTATCCTTGGCGTGGTGTTCACTACCCTTGGTGTAGTGTTCACTATCCTTGGAGTGGTGTTCACTGAACTTGGCGGGGTGTTCACTATCTTAGGAGTGGTGTTCACTATCCTTGGCGTGGTGTTCACTGAACTAGGCGTGGTGTTCACAATCCTTGGCGTTGTGTTCACTATCCTTGGCGTGGTGTTTATTATCCTTGGCGTGGTGTTCACTATCCTTCGCGTTGTGTTCACTATCCTTTGCGTGGTGTTCACTATCTTTTGCGTGATGTTCACTATCCTTGGCGTGGTGTTCACTATCCTTGGCGTTGTGTTCACTATCCTTTGCGTGGTGTTCACTATCCTTGGCGTGGTGTTCACTATCCTAGGCGTGGTGTTCACTATCTTTAGCGTAGTGTTCACTATCCTTGGCGTGATGTTCACTACCCTTGGTGTGGTGTTCACTATCCGTGTCGTGTTGTTCACTATCCTTGGCGTGGTGTTCACTATCCTTTGCGTGGTGTTCACTATCCTTGGCGTGGTGTTCACTTCCTAAGTGTGGTGTTCACTATCCTTAGCGTAGTGTTCACTATCCTTAGTGTTATGTTCACTATCCTTAGTGTGGTGTTCACTATCCTAAGTGTGGTGTTCACTATCCTTAGCATAATGTTCACTATCCTTGGCGTGGTGTTCACTATCCTTGAAATGGTGTTCACTACCCTTGGCGTGTTGTTCACTATCCTTAGCGTAGTGTTCACTATCCTTGGCGTGGTGTTCACTATCCTTAGCGTGATGCTCACTACCCTTGGTGTGGTGTTCACTTTCCTTGGCGTTGTGTTCACTATCCTTTTCGCAGCGTTCACTATCCTTAGTGTTATATTCACTATCCTTGGCGTCGTGTTCACTATCCTTAGCGTAGTGTTTACTATCCTAGGCGTGGTGTTCACTATCCTTGGCGTGGTGTTCACTATCCTTAGCGTAGTGTTCACTATCCTTAGTGTTATGTTCCCTATCCTTAGTGTGGTGTTCACTATCCTAAGTGTGGTGTTCACTATCCTAAGCATAATGTTCACTATCTTTGGCGTGGTGTTCACTATCCTTCAAATGGTGTTCACTACCCTTGGCGTGTTGTTCACTATCCTTAGCGTAGTGTTCACTATCTTTGGCGTGGTGTTCACTATCCTTAGCGTGGTGTTCACTACCCTTGGTGTGGTGTTCACTATCCTTGGCATGGTGTTCACTATCCTTGGTGTGGAGTTCACTATCCTTTGGCGTGGTGTTCACTATCCTTGGCGTGGTGTTCACTACCCTTGGTGTGGTGTTCACTATCCTTCGCGTGGTGTTCACTATCCTTCGAGTGGAGTTCACTGTCCTTAGCGTGGTGTTCACTATCCTTGGCGTGGTGTTCAATATCCTTAGCGTGGTGTTCACTATCCTTGGAGTGGTGTTCACTGAACTTGGCGGGGTGTTCACTATCCTAGGAGTGGTGTTCACTATCCTTGGCGTGGTGTTCACTGAACTAGGCGTGGTGTTCACAATCCTTGGCGTTGTGTTCACTATCCTTGGCGTGGTGTTTATTATCCTTGGCGTGGTGTTCACTATCCTTTACGTTGTGTTCACTATCCTTTGCGTGGTGTTCACTATCTTTTGCGTGATGTTCACTATCCTTGGCGTGGTGTTCACTATCATTGGCGTTGTGTTCACTATCCTTTGCGTGGTGTTCACTATCCTTGGCGTGGTGTTCACTATCCTAGGCGTGGTGTTCACTATCCTTAGCGTAGTGTTCACTATCCTTGGCGTGGTGTTCACTATCTTTGGCGTGATGTTCACTACCCTTGGTGTGGTGTTCACTATCCGTGTCGTGTTGTTCACTATCCTTGGCGTGGTGTTCACTATCCTTCGCGTGGTGTTCACTATCCTTGGCGTGGTGTTCACTAACCTTGGCGTGGTGTTCACTGAACATGGCGTGGTGTTCACTCTCCATGGAGTGGTGATCACTATGATTGGCGTGGTGTTCACTGAACTAGGCGTGGTGTTCACTATCCTTAGCGTGGTGTTCACTATCCTTGGCGTGCAGTATACTATCCAAGGCGTGGTGTTCACTATCCTTGGCGTGGTGTTCACTATCCTTGGAGTGGTGTTCATTATCCTTGGCGTGTTGTTCACTATCCTTAGCGTGGTGTTCACTATCCTTGGCGTGGTGTTCACTATCCTTAGCGTGATGCTCACTACCCTTGGTGTGGTGTTCACTTTCCTTGGCGTGGTGTTCACTATCCTTAGCGCAGTGTTCACTATCCTTAGTGTTATGTTCACTATCCTTGGCGTCGTGTTCACTATCCTTAGCGTAGTGTTTACTATCCTTAGCGTAGTGTTCACTATCCTTAGTATTATGTTCCCTATCCTTATTGTGGTGTTCACTATCCTAAGTGTGGTGTTCACTATCCTAAGCATAATGTTCACTATCTTTGGCGTGGTGTTCACTATCCTTAGCGTGGTGTTCACTACCCTTGGTGTGGTGTTCACTATCCTTGGCATGGTGTCCACTATCCTTGGTGTGGAGTTCATTATCCTTTGGCGTGGTGTTCACTATCCTTGGCGTGGTGTTCACTACCCTTGGTGTAGTGTTCACTATCCTTGGAGTGGTGTTCACTGAACTTGGCGGGGTGTTCACTATCTTAGGAGTGGTGTTCACTATCCTTGGCGTGGTGTTCACTGAACTAGGCGTGGTGTTCACAATCCTTGGCGTTGTGTTCACTATCCTTGGCGTGGTGTTTATTATCCTTGGCGTGGTGTTCACTATCCTTCGCGTTGTGTTCACTATCCTTTGCGTGGTGTTCACTATCTTTTGCGTGATGTTCACTATCCTTGGCGTGGTGTTCACTATCCTTGGCGTTGTGTTCACTATCCTTTGCGTGGTGTTCACTATCCTTGGCGTGGTGTTCACTATCCTAGGCGTGGTGTTCACTATCTTTAGCGTAGTGTTCACTATCCTTGGCGTGATGTTCACTACCCTTGGTGTGGTGTTCACTATCCGTGTCGTGTTGTTCACTATCCTTGGCGTGGTGTTCACTATCCTTTGCGTGGTGTTCACTATCCTTGGCGTGGTGTTCACTAACCTTGGCGTGGTGTTCACTGAACTTGGCGTGGTGTTCACTATCCATGGAGTGGTGATCACTGTCATTGGCGTGGTGTTCACTGAACTAGGCGTGGTGTTCACTATCCTTAGCGTGGTGTTCACTATCCTTGGCTTGCAGTATACTATCCAAGGCGTGGTGTTCACTATCCTTGGCGTTGTGTTCACTGTCCTTGGAGTGGTGTTCACTATCCTTGGAGTGGTGTTCACTACCCTTGGGGCGGTGTTCACTACCCTTAGCGTAGTGTTCACTATCCTTGGCGTGGTGTTCACTATCCTTGGCGTGGTGTTCACTAGCATTGGTGTGGTGTTCACTATCCATGGCGTGGTGTTCACTATCCTTGTGTGGTGTTCACTATCCTTAACATGGTGTTCACTATCCTTAGCGTGGTGTTCACGATCCTTGTCGTGGTGTTCACTAACCTTGGCGTGGTGTTCACTGAACTTGGCGTGGTGTTCACTATCATAGGATGTTTGGGATATTTTGAAAACTGCAGGGGGGGGGGGGGCAAAATGTGACCTATCGCCGCTCTCAGTAATTAACATATCTTCGGTGTATAAATTCGTAATTTCAATCTGCGAATATGTGCAGAGAGCCAGAATTTGGCTCCAAAATATGGCTCAAGCGTCGAATTTGGGAGGTTTGGGATATTTTGAAAACTGCAGGGACGGCTTTATGCAAAATGTGATTTATCGCCGCACTCAGTAATTGCCATATTTTCGGTATAAAATGTCGTAATTTCAAACTGCGAATACGTGCAGAGAGCCAGAATTTGGCTCCAAAATATAGGTCATGGGTCGAATTTGGGATGATTGGGATATTTTGAAAGCTGCAGGGGGGTTTGGGCAAAATGTGACCCATTGTCGCAATAAGTAATTGGCATATTTTCGGTAGAAAATGAAATAATTTCAAAGTGCGAATACGTGCAGAGAGCCAGAATTTGGCTCCAAATTATATCTCAAGCGTTTAATTTGAGATGTTTGGGATATTTTGGAAACTGCAGGGAGGGTTTGGGCAAAATGTGATCCATCGCCGCTTTCAGTAATTGGCATTTTTTCGGTATAAAAAGTCGTAATTTCAAAAAGCGAATACGTGTAGAGAGCCCGAATTTGGCTCAGAAATATGGCTCAAGCGTCAAATTTGTGATAGTTAATTTTAATGAAAACACATTGATTTTTATCATTTGTATTGGAAGCAACATCTCTATACGTCTTTTCTAGGTCTAAAAAACACGAAACGTCGCTCTATGATTCGAAGTTAAAATCCTCAAATTCGGTATAATAATGACTTTTTTCTCGTTTTTCATGTAGTTTGATATTACGTAAATATATTCATTTATACCAATATTTCGATACTATTTCATGTAGTATCACGATATGTGATTTGGCCTTCAAATCTCAGATTTTCGCATAATATTGCATTTTAAGCAAGTTTTCTTGCATTTTGTTTCGTACTAAAAATCATCGAATTCAGTAATATTTTGACGTTTATCATTCGATGATATTTTGTGTAAATCACATAAAGGAAAAGGCGATGATAAAGGTCAAAATATTGCTAAATTCGATGATTAATTCATTATATATACGATAAAAATTATGCAAACACATAATCAGAAAAATAACCATAAATACTTCATTTTCAATCATCTATTTGTTTTTCGTTAAAATACTGAGTAAGATATTGAAAAGGGGAGAAGTTCTGTTTTTATTGCATATATCGACGTTTCAGATGGATTAGAACGGTTTTACGTGTACATCTTCCATCGGTAATATAAACCGAAAATCAGGAACATTTAAGGTTAATTTTAATGAAAACACATTGATTTTTATCATTTGTATTGGAAGCAATATCTTTATACGTCTTTTCAAGGTCTAAAAAATACGAAACGTCGCTCTATGATTCGAAGTTAAAATACTCAAATTTGGTATAATAAGGACTTTTTTCACGTTTTTCATGTAGTTTGATATTACGTAAATATATTCATTTTTACCAATATTTCGATACTATTTCATGTAGTACCACGATATTTGGCCTTCAAATCTCAGATTTTTCAAAATTCGATGATTTTCAAATAAACTGAAAATTCACAAAAACGTGGAAAAACGGCCTAATTCGATGATATTTTGTTTAAAACACATAAACGAAAAGGGGATGATAAAGGTCAAAATATTGCTAAATTCGATGATTTTTAGTACAAAACAAAATGCAAGAAAACTTGCTTAAAAATGCAAAATTTGCAAAATTCTGAGATTTGAAGGCCAAATCACATATCGTGAGAAAACATGAAGTAGTATCGAAATATTGGTAAAAGCGAATATATATACGTAAAATCACACTACATGAATAACGTGAAAAAAGTCACTATATTGCCATATTTGAGGATTTTATCTTCAAATCATAGAGCGAGGTTTCGTATTATTTAGATCCAAGAAAAGACATATGACAATGTTGTTTCAAATACAAATGATAAAAATCAATGTGGTTTCATTAGAATTAACTAAAATGTTCCTGATTTTCCGTTTATATTACCGATTGAAGATGTACACGTAAAACCGCTCTAATCCGGCTGAAACGTCGATATATGCAATAAAAACAGAACTTCTCCCCTTTCTAATATCTTACTCAGTATTTTAACGAGAAACAAATAGTTGATTGAAAATGAAGTGTGTAAGGTTAATTTCTAATCAATTATGTGTTTGCATCATTTTAATCGTATATTTTATGAATTAATAACAATAAACTGAAAATTCACAAAAACGTGGAAAAACAGCAAAATATTGCCTAATTCGATGATATTTTGTTTATATCACATAAAGGAAAAGGGGATGATAAACGTCAAAATATTGCTGAATTCGATGATTTTTAGTACGAAACAAAATGCAAGAAAGCTTGCTTAAAAAGCAATATTATGCGAAATCTGAGATTTGAAGGCCAAATCATATATCGTGATACTACATGAAATAGTATCAAAATATTGGTAAAAATGAATATATTTACGTAATATCAAACTACATGAAAAACGTGAAAAAAGTCATTATTGTACCAAATTTGAGGATTTTAACTTCTAATCATAGAGCGACGTTTCGTATTTTTTAGACCCTAAAAAAGACGTTTAAAGATGTTGCTTCCAATACAAATGATAAAAATCAATGTGTTTTCATTAAAATTAACTAAAATGTTCCTGATTTTCGGTTTATATTACCGATGGAAGATGTACACGTACAACCGTTCTAATCCGGCTGATACGTCGATATATGCAATAAAAACAGAACTTCTCCCCTTTTCAATATCTTACTCAGTATTTTAACGAGAAACAAATAGATGATTGAAAAGGAAGTATTTAAGGTTATTTTTTGATCAATTATGTGTTTCCATAATTTTAATCGTATATATAATGAATTAATAACAATAAACTGAAAATTCACAAAAACGTGGAAAAACGGCCTAATTCGATGATATTTTGTTTAAATCACATAAAGGAAAAGGGGATGATAAAGGTCAAAATATTGCTAAATTCGATGATTTTTAGTGCAAAACAAAATGCAAGAAAACTTGCTTGAAATGCAAAACTTGCGAAATTCTGAGATATGAAGGCCAAATCACATATCGTGAGACTACATGAAGTAGTATCGAAATATTGGTAAAAACGAATATATATACGTAAAATCACACTACATGAATAACGTGAAAAAAGTCACTATATTACCATATTTGAGGATTTTAACTTCAAATCATAGAGCGAGGTTTCGTATTATTTAGATCCACGAAAAGACATATGACAATGTTGTTTCAAATACAAATGAAAAAAATCAATGTGTTTTCATTAAAATTAACTAAAATGTTCCTGATTTTCCGTTTATATTACCGATGGAAGATGTACACGTAAAACCGTTCTAATCCGGCTGAAACGTCGATATATGCAATAAAAACAGAACTTCTCCCCTTTCCAATATCTTACTCAGTATTTTAACGAGAAACAAATAGTTGATTGATAATGAAGTGTTTAAGGTTAATTTCTAATAAATTATGTGTTTGCATTATTTTTATCGTATATTTAATGAATTAATAACAATAAACTGAAAATTCACAAAAACGTGGAAAAACGGCCTAATTCGATGATATTTTGTTTAAAACACATAAAGGAAAAGGGGATGATAAAGGTCAAAATATTGCTAAATTCGATGATTTTTAGTACAAAACAAAATGCAAGAAAACTTGCTTAAAAATGCAAAATTTGCAAAATTCTGGGATTTGAAGGCCAAATCACATATCGTGAGAAAACATGAAGTAGTATCGAAATATTGGTAAAAACGAATATATATACGTAAAATCACACTACATGAATAACGTGAAAAAAGTCACTTTATTGCCATATTTGAGGATTTTAACTTCAAATCATAGAGCGAGGTTTCGTATTATTTAGATCCAAGAAAAGACATATGACAATGTTGTTTCAAATACAAATGATAAAAATCAATGTGGTTTCATTAGAATTAACTAAAATGTTCCTGATTTTCCGTTTATATTACCGATTGAAGATGTACACGTAAAACCGCTCTAATCCGGTTGAAGCGTCGATATATGCAATAAAAACAGAACTTCTCCCCTTTTTAATATCTTACTCAGTATTTTAACGAGAAACAAATAGTTGATCTAAAATGAAGTGTTTAAGGTTAATTTCTAATCAATTATGTGTTTGCATCATTTTAATCGTATATTTTATGAATTAATAACAATAAACTGAAAATTCACAAAAACGTGGAAAAACAGCAAAATATTGCCTAATTCGATGATATTTTGTTTATATCACATAAAGGAAAAGGGGATGATAAACGTCAAAATATTGCTGAATTCGATGATTTTTAGTACGAAACAAAATGCAAGAAAGCTTGCTTAAAAAGCAATATTATGCGAAATCTGAGATTTGAAGGCCAAATCATATATCGTGATACTACATGAAATAGTATCGAAATATTGGTAAAAATGAATATATTTACGTAATATCAAACTACTTGAAAAATGTGAAAAAAGTCATTATTGTACCAAATTTGAGGATTTTAACTTCGAATCATAGAGCGACGTTTCCTATTTTTTAGACCCTAAAAAAGACGTGTAAAGATGTTGCTTCCAATACAAATGATAAAAATCAATGTGTTTTCATTAAAATTAACTAAAATGTTCCTGATTTTCGATTTTTATTACTGGTGGAAGATGTACACGTAAAACCGTTCTAATCCGGCTGATACGTCGATATATGCAATAAAAACAGAACTTCTCCCCTTTTCAATATCTTACTCAGTATTTTTACGAGAATCAAATAGATGATTGAAAAGGAAGTATTTAAGGTTATTTTTGGATCAATTATGTGTTTCCATAATTTTTATCGTATATATAATGAATTAATAACAATAAACTGAAAATTTACAAAAACGTGGAAAAACGGCCTAATTCGATGATATTTTGTTTAAAACACATAAAGGAAAAGGGGATGATAAAGGTCAAAATATTGCTAAATTCGATGATTTTTAGTACAAAACAAAATGCAAGAAAACTTGCTTAAAAATGCAAAATTTGCAAAATTCTGGGATTTGAAGGCCAAATCACATATCGTGAGAAAACATGAAGTAGTATCGAAATATTGGTAAAAACGAATATATATACGTAAAATCACACTACATAAATAACGTGAAAAAGTCACTATATTGCCATATTTGAGGATTTTAACTTCAAATCATAGAGCGAGGTTTCGTATTATTTAGATCCAAGAAAAGACATATGACAATGTTGTTTCAAATACAAATGATAAAAATCAATGTGGTTTCATTAGAATTAACTAAAATGTTCCTGATTTTCCGTTTATATTACCGATTGAAGATGTACACGTAAAACCGCTCTAATCCGGCTGAAGCGTCGATATATGCAATAAAAACAGAACTTCTCCCCTTTTTAATATCTTACTCAGTATTTTAACGAGAAACAAATAGTTGATCTAAAATGAAGTGTTTAAGGTTAATTTCTAATCAATTATGTGTTTGCATCATTTTAATCGTATATTTTATGAATTAATAACAATAAACTGAAAATTCACAAAAACGTGGAAAAACAGCAAAATATTGCCTAATTCGATGATATTTTGTTTATATCACATAAAGGAAAAGGGGATGATAAACGTCAAAATATTGCTGAATTCGATGATTTTTAGTACGAAACAAAATGCAAGAAAGCTTGCTTAAAAAGCAATATTATGCGAAATCTGAGATTTGAAGGCCAAATCATATATCGTGATACTACATGAAATAGTATCGAAATATTGGTAAAAATGAATATATTTACGTAATATCAAACTACATGAAAAATGTGAAAAAAGTCATTATTGTACCAAATTTGAGGATTTTAACTTCGAATCATAGAGCGACGTTTCCTATTTTTTAGACCCTAAAAAAGACGTGTAAAGATGTTGCTTCCAATACAAATGATAAAAATCAATGTGTTTTCATTAAAATTAACTAAAATGTTCCTGATTTTCGATTTTTATTACTGGTGGAAGATGTACACGTAAAACCGTTCTAATCCGGCTGATACGTCGATATATGCAATAAAAACAGAACTTCTCCCCTTTTCAATATCTTACTCAGTATTTTAACGAGAATCAAATAGATGATTGAAAAGGAAGTATTTAAGGTTATTTTTTGATCAATTATGTGTTTCCATAATTTTTATCGTATATATAATGAATTAATAACAATAAACTGAAAATTTACAAAAACGTGGAAAAACGGCCTAATTCGATGATATTTTGTTTAAAACACATAAAGGAAAAGGGGATGATAAAGGTCAAAATATTGCTAAATTCGATGATTTTTAGTACAAAACAAAATGCAAGAAAACTTGCTTAAAAATGCAAAATTTGCAAAATTCAGGGATTTGAAGGCCAAATCACATATCGTGAGAAAACATGAAGAAGTATCGAAATATTGGTAAAAACGAATATATATACGTAAAATCACACTACATGAATAACGTGAAAATAGTCACTATATTGCCATATTTGAGGATTTTAACTTCAAATCATAGAGCGAGGTTTCGTATTATTTAGATCCAAGAAAAGACATATGACAATGTTGTTTCAAATACAAATGATAAAAATCAATGTGGTTTCATTAGAATTAACTAAAATGTTCCTGATTTTCCGTTTATATTACCGATTGAAGATGTACACGTAAAACCGCTCTAATCCGGCTGAAACGTCGATATATGCAATAAAAACAGAACTTCTCCCCTTTTTAATATCTTACTCAGTATTTTAACGAGAAACAAATAGTTGATATAAAATGAAGTGTTTAAGGTTAATTTCTAATCAATTATGTGTTTGCATCATTTTAATCGTATATTTTATGAATTAATAACAATAAACTGAAAATTCACAAAAACGTGGAAAAACAGCAAAATATTGCCTAATTTGATGATATTTTGTTTATATCATCACATAAAGGAAAAGGGGATGATAAACGTCAAAATATTGCTGAATTCGATGATTTTTAGTACGAAACAAAATGCAAGAAAGCTTGCTTAAAAAGCAATATTATGCGAAATCTGAGATTTGAAGGCCAAATCATATATCGTGATACTACATGAAATAGTATCGAAATATTGGTAAAAATGAATATATTTACGTAATATCAAACTTCATGAAAAACGTGAAAAAAGTCATTATTGTACCAAATTTGAGGATTTTAACTTCGAATCATAGAGCGACGTTTCCTATTTTTTAGACTCTAAAAAAGACGTGTAAAGATGTTGCTTCCAATACAAATGATAAAAATCAATGTGTTTTCATTAAAATTAACTAAAAGGTTCCTGATTTTCCGTTTATATTACCGATGGAAGATGTACACGTTAAACCGTTCTAATCCGGCTGAAACGTCGATATATGCAATAAAAACAGAACTTCTCCCCTTTTCAATATCTTACTCAGTATTTTAACGAGAAACAAATAGATGATTGAAAAGGAAGTATTTAAGGTTATTTTTTGATCAATTATGTGTTTTCATAATTTTTATCGTATATATAATGAATTAAAAACAATAAACTGAAAATTAACAAAAACGTGGAAAAACGGCCTAATTCGATGATATTGTGTTTAAATCACATAAAGGAAAAGGGGGATGATAAAGGTCAAAATATTGCTAAATTCGATGATTTTTAGTACAAAACAAAATGCAAGAAAACTTGCTTAAAAATGCAAAATTTGCGAAATTCTGAGATTTGAAGGCCAAATCACATATCGTGAGAAAACATAAAGTAGTATCGAAATATTGGTAAAAACGAATATATATACGTAAAATCACACTACATGAATAACGTGAAAAAAGTCACTATATTACCATATTTGAGGATTTTAACTTCAAATCATAGAGCGAGGTTTCGTATTATTTAGATCCACGAAAAGACATATGACAATGTTGTTTCAAATACAAATGAAAAAAATCAATGTGTTTTCATTAAAATTAACTAAAATGTTCCTGATTTTCCGTTTATATTACCGATGGAAGATGTACACGTAAAACCGTTCTAATCCGGCTGAAACGTCGATATATGCAATAAAAACAGAACTTCTCCCCTTTCCAATATCTTACTCAGTATTTTAACGAGAAACAAATAGTTGATTGATAATGAAGTGTTTAAGGTTAATTTCTAATAAATTATGTGTTTGCATTATTTTTATCGTATATTTAATGAATTAATAACAATAAACTGAAAATTCACAAAAACGTGGAAAAACGGCCTAATTCGATGATATTTTGTTTAAAACACATAAAGGAAAAGGGGATGATAAAGGTCAAAATATTGCTAAATTCGATGATTTTTAGTACAAAACAAAATGCAAGAAAACTTGCTTAAAAATGCAAAATTTGCAAAATTCTGGGATTTGAAGGCCAAATCACATATCGTGAGAAAACATGAAGTAGTATCGAAATATTGGTAAAAACGAATATATATACGTAAAATCACACTACATGAATAACGTGAAAAAAGTCACTTTATTGCCATATTTGAGGATTTTAACTTCAAATCATAGAGCGAGGTTTCGTATTATTTAGATCCAAGAAAAGACATATGACAATGTTGTTTCAAATACAAATGATAAAAATCAATGTGGTTTCATTAGAATTAACTAAAATGTTCCTGATTTTCCGTTTATATTACCGATTGAAGATGTACACGTAAAACCGCTCTAATCCGGTTGAAGCGTCGATATATGCAATAAAAACAGAACTTCTCCCCTTTTTAATATCTTACTCAGTATTTTAACGAGAAACAAATAGTTGATCTAAAATGAAGTGTTTAAGGTTAATTTCTAATCAATTATGTGTTTGCATCATTTTAATCGTATATTTTATGAATTAATAACAATAAACTGAAAATTCACAAAAACGTGGAAAAACAGCAAAATATTGCCTAATTCGATGATATTTTGTTTATATCACATAAAGGAAAAGGGGATGATAAACGTCAAAATATTGCTGAATTCGATGATTTTTAGTACGAAACAAAATGCAAGAAAGCTTGCTTAAAAAGCAATATTATGCGAAATCTGAGATTTGAAGGCCAAATCATATATCGTGATACTACATGAAATAGTATCGAAATATTGGTAAAAATGAATATATTTACGTAATATCAAACTACTTGAAAAATGTGAAAAAAGTCATTATTGTACCAAATTTGAGGATTTTAACTTCGAATCATAGAGCGACGTTTCCTATTTTTTAGACCCTAAAAAAGACGTGTAAAGATGTTGCTTCCAATACAAATGATAAAAATCAATGTGTTTTCATTAAAATTAACTAAAATGTTCCTGATTTTCGATTTTTATTACTGGTGGAAGATGTACACGTAAAACCGTTCTAATCCGGCTGATACGTCGATATATGCAATAAAAACAGAACTTCTCCCCTTTTCAATATCTTACTCAGTATTTTTACGAGAATCAAATAGATGATTGAAAAGGAAGTATTTAAGGTTATTTTTGGATCAATTATGTGTTTCCATAATTTTTATCGTATATATAATGAATTAATAACAATAAACTGAAAATTTACAAAAACGTGGAAAAACGGCCTAATTCGATGATATTTTGTTTAAAACACATAAAGGAAAAGGGGATGATAAAGGTCAAAATATTGCTAAATTCGATGATTTTTAGTACAAAACAAAATGCAAGAAAACTTGCTTAAAAATGCAAAATTTGCAAAATTCTGGGATTTGAAGGCCAAATCACATATCGTGAGAAAACATGAAGTAGTATCGAAATATTGGTAAAAACGAATATATATACGTAAAATCACACTACATAAATAACGTGAAAAAGTCACTATATTGCCATATTTGAGGATTTTAACTTCAAATCATAGAGCGAGGTTTCGTATTATTTAGATCCAAGAAAAGACATATGACAATGTTGTTTCAAATACAAATGATAAAAATCAATGTGGTTTCATTAGAATTAACTAAAATGTTCCTGATTTTCCGTTTATATTACCGATTGAAGATGTACACGTAAAACCGCTCTAATCCGGCTGAAGCGTCGATATATGCAATAAAAACAGAACTTCTCCCCTTTTTAATATCTTACTCAGTATTTTAACGAGAAACAAATAGTTGATCTAAAATGAAGTGTTTAAGGTTAATTTCTAATCAATTATGTGTTTGCATCATTTTAATCGTATATTTTATGAATTAATAACAATAAACTGAAAATTCACAAAAACGTGGAAAAACAGCAAAATATTGCCTAATTCGATGATATTTTGTTTATATCACATAAAGGAAAAGGGGATGATAAACGTCAAAATATTGCTGAATTCGATGATTTTTAGTACGAAACAAAATGCAAGAAAGCTTGCTTAAAAAGCAATATTATGCGAAATCTGAGATTTGAAGGCCAAATCATATATCGTGATACTACATGAAATAGTATCGAAATATTGGTAAAAATGAATATATTTACGTAATATCAAACTACATGAAAAATGTGAAAAAAGTCATTATTGTACCAAATTTGAGGATTTTAACTTCGAATCATAGAGCGACGTTTCCTATTTTTTAGACCCTAAAAAAGACGTGTAAAGATGTTGCTTCCAATACAAATGATAAAAATCAATGTGTTTTCATTAAAATTAACTAAAATGTTCCTGATTTTCGATTTTTATTACTGGTGGAAGATGTACACGTAAAACCGTTCTAATCCGGCTGATACGTCGATATATGCAATAAAAACAGAACTTCTCCCCTTTTCAATATCTTACTCAGTATTTTAACGAGAATCAAATAGATGATTGAAAAGGAAGTATTTAAGGTTATTTTTTGATCAATTATGTGTTTCCATAATTTTTATCGTATATATAATGAATTAATAACAATAAACTGAAAATTTACAAAAACGTGGAAAAACGGCCTAATTCGATGATATTTTGTTTAAAACACATAAAGGAAAAGGGGATGATAAAGGTCAAAATATTGCTAAATTCGATGATTTTTAGTACGAAACAAAATGCAAGAAAACTTGCTTAAAAATGCAAAATTTGCAAAATTCAGGGATTTGAAGGCCAAATCACATATCGTGAGAAAACATGAAGAAGTATCGAAATATTGGTAAAAACGAATATATATACGTAAAATCACACTACATGAATAACGTGAAAATAGTCACTATATTGCCATATTTGAGGATTTTAACTTCAAATCATAGAGCGAGGTTTCGTATTATTTAGATCCAAGAAAAGACATATGACAATGTTGTTTCAAATACAAATGATAAAAATCAATGTGGTTTCATTAGAATTAACTAAAATGTTCCTGATTTTCCGTTTATATTACCGATTGAAGATGTACACGTAAAACCGCTCTAATCCGGCTGAAACGTCGATATATGCAATAAAAACAGAACTTCTCCCCTTTTTAATATCTTACTCAGTATTTTAACGAGAAACAAATAGTTGATATAAAATGAAGTGTTTAAGGTTAATTTCTAATCAATTATGTGTTTGCATCATTTTAATCGTATATTTTATGAATTAATAACAATAAACTGAAAATTCACAAAAACGTGGAAAAACAGCAAAATATTGCCTAATTTGATGATATTTTGTTTATATCATCACATAAAGGAAAAGGGGATGATAAACGTCAAAATATTGCTGAATTCGATGATTTTTAGTACGAAACAAAATGCAAGAAAGCTTGCTTAAAAAGCAATATTATGCGAAATCTGAGATTTGAAGGCCAAATCATATATCGTGATACTACATGAAATAGTATCGAAATATTGGTAAAAATGAATATATTTACGTAATATCAAACTTCATGAAAAACGTGAAAAAAGTCATTATTGTACCAAATTTGAGGATTTTAACTTCGAATCATAGAGCGACGTTTCCTATTTTTTAGACTCTAAAAAAGACGTGTAAAGATGTTGCTTCCAATACAAATGATAAAAATCAATGTGTTTTCATTAAAATTAACTAAAAGGTTCCTGATTTTCCGTTTATATTACCGATGGAAGATGTACACGTTAAACCGTTCTAATCCGGCTGAAACGTCGATATATGCAATAAAAACAGAACTTCTCCCCTTTTCAATATCTTACTCAGTATTTTAACGAGAAACAAATAGATGATTGAAAAGGAAGTATTTAAGGTTATTTTTTGATCAATTATGTGTTTTCATAATTTTTATCGTATATATAATGAATTAAAAACAATAAACTGAAAATTAACAAAAACGTGGAAAAACGGCCTAATTCGATGATATTGTGTTTAAATCACATAAAGGAAAAGGGGGATGATAAAGGTCAAAATATTGCTAAATTCGATGATTTTTAGTACAAAACAAAATGCAAGAAAACTTGCTTAAAAATGCAAAATTTGCGAAATTCTGAGATTTGAAGGCCAAATCACATATCGTGAGAAAACATAAAGTAGTATCGAAATATTGGTAAAAACGAATATATATACGTAAAATCACACTACATGAATAACGTGAAAAAGTCACTATATTACCATATTTGAGGATTTTAACTTCAAATCATAGAGCGAGGTTTCGTATTATTTAGATCCAAGAAAAGACATATGACAATGTTGTTTCAAATACAAATGATAAAAATCAATGTGTTTCATTAGAATTAACTAAAATGTTCCTGATTTTCCGTTTATATTACCGATTGAAGATGTACACGTAAAACCGCTCTAATCCGGCTGTAAAGTCGATAATTGCAATAAAAACTGAACTAATCCCCTTTCCATTATTTTACTCAGTATTTTAACGAGAAACAAATAGTTGATTGAAAATGAAATGTTTAAGGTTAATTTCAAATCAATTATGTGTTTGCATCATTTTTATCGTATATATAATGAATTATTACCAATAAAATTAAAATTCACAAAAACGTGGAAAAACCGCAAAATATTGCCTAATTCGATGATATTTTGTTTATATCACATAAAGGAAAAGGGGATGATAAACGTCAAAATATTGCTGAATTCGATGATATTTAGTACGAAACAATATGCAAGAAAACTTGCTTAAAATGCAATATTATGCGAAAATCTGAGATTTGTAGGCCAAATCACATATTATGAATATACATGAAATTGTAACGAAATATTGGTAAAAATGAATATATTTACGTAATATCAAACTACATGAAAAACGTGAAAAAAGTCATTATTATACCAAATTTGAGGATTTTAACTTCGAATCATAAAGCGACGTTTCGTATTTTTTAGACCCTAGAAAAGACGTATAAAAATGTTGCTTCCAATACAAATGACAAAAATCAATGTGTTTTCATTAAAATTAACTAAAATGTTCCTGATTTTCGGTTTATATTACCGATGAAAGATGTACACGTATAACCGTTCTACTCCGGCTGAAACGTCGATATATGCAATAAAAACAGAAATTCTCCCCTTTTAAATATCTTACTCAGTATATTAACGAGAAACAAATAGTTGTTTGAAAATTAAGTATTTAAGGTTATTTTCTGATCAATTATGTGTTTGCATAATTTTTCTCGTATATTTAATCAAATAGTACCAATAAACTGAAAATTCACATAAACGTGGAAAAACGGCCAAATATTGCCTAATTCGATGAAATTTTGTTTAAATCACATAAAGGAAAAGGAGATGATAAAGGTAAAAATATTGCTATATTCGATGATTTTTAGTACAAAACAAAATGCAAGAAAACTTGCTTAAAATGCAAAATTTGCGAAATTCTGAGATATGAAGGCCAAATCACATATCGTGAGACTACTTGAAGTAGTATCGAAATATTGGTAAAAAACGAATATATATACGTAAAATCACACTACATGAATAACGTGAAAAAAGTCACTATATTACCATATTTGAGGATTTTAACTTCAAATCATAGAGCGAGGCTTCGTATTATTTAGATCCACGAAAAGACATATGACAATGTTGTTTCAAATTCAAATGATAAAAATCAATGTGTTTTCATTAAAATTAACTAAAATGTTCCTGATTTTCCGTTTATATTACCGATGGAAGATGTACACGTAAAACCGTTCTAATCCGGCTGAAACGTCGATATATGCAATAAAAACAGAACTTCTCCCCTTCTCAATATCTAACTCAGTATTTTAACGAGAAACAAATAGATGATTGAAAAGGAAGTATTTAAGGTTAATTTCTAATCAATTATGTGTTTGCATCATTTTTATCGTATATTGAATGAATTAATAGCAATAAACTGAAAATTCACAAAAACGTGGAAAAACAGCAAAATATTGCCTAATTCGATGATATTTTGTTTATATCACATAAAGGAAAAGGGGATGATAAACGTCAAAATATTGCTGAATTCGATGATTTTTAGTACGAAACAAAATGCAAGAAAACTTGCTTAAAATGCAATATTATGCGAAAATCTGATATATGAAGGCCAAATCACATATCGTGATACTACATGAAATTGTATCGAAATATTGGTAAAAATGAATATTTTTACGTAATATCAAACAGCAACACACTGGCAGAGGTCTCCAGCAACACACTGGCAGAGGTCTCCAGCAACACACTGGCAGGGGTCTCCAACAACACACTGGCAGAGGTCTCCAGCAACACACTGGCAGGGGTCTCCAGCAACACACTGGCAGAGGTCTCCAGCAACACACTGGCAGGGGTCTCCAGCAACACACTGGCAGGGGTCTCCAGCAACACACTGGCAGAGGTCTCCAGCAACACACTGGCAGAGGTCTCCAGCAACACACTGGCAGGGGTCTCCAGCAACACACTGGCAGAGGTCTCCAGCAACACACTGGCAGGGGTCTCCAGCAACACACTGGCAGGGGTCTCCAGCAACACACTGGCAGGGGTCTCCAGCAACACACTGGCAGGGGTCTCCAGCAACACACTGGCAGAGGTCTTCAGCAACACACTGGCAGGGGTCTCCAGCAACACACTGCCAGGGGTCTCCAGCAACACACTGGCAGAGGTTTCCAGCAACACACTGGCAGAGGTCTCCAGCAACACACTGGCAGAGGTCTCCAGCAACACACTGGCAGGGGTCTCCAGCAACACACTGGCAGGGGTATCCAGCAACACACTGGCAGGGGTCTCCAGCAACACACTGGCAGAGGTCTCCAGCAACACACTGGCAGGGGTCTCCAGCAACACACTGGCAGGGGTCTCCAGCAACACACTGGCAGGGGTCTCCAGCAACACACTGGCAGGGGTCTTTCACGCTTTACCCGACGCTTTATCCGACGTTTACCCGACGGTTTACCCGACGGTTTACCCTGACAGTTTACCCGACGTTTTATCCGACGTTTACCCGACGGTTTACCCGACGCTTTACTCTGACAGTTTACCCGACGGTTTACCCGACGGTTTACCCGACGGTTTACCCGACAGTTTACCCGACGGTTTACAATGACGGTTTACCCGACGTGTTTAGTTTACAGATTACACGTCAGTTATCACGAGAACAGATTTTCGACTATTTTATTTTATTTATTCGACGACTTACACGGCGGGTAAACCCGTCGGGTTTACCTGTCGAGTTTACCCGTTTTTACACGGGTAAAAATTACCCGACGATTTACCCGACGATTTAGCCGACGATTTAGCCGACGATTTATCCGACGATTTATCCGACGATTTATCCGATGATTTATCCGACGATTTACCCGACGATTTACGATTCATTCGGCGATTCATTCGGCGCTTTATTTATTCATTTTTATTTATTCATTTTTATTTATTTTATTTTTAGTTTTTAATTTTTTATTTATTTTATAGACATTATATATATATACATTACATTAGATATACAGATTACATTAGATATTACATTACATTAAATATTAGGTTAGAGACATTAGATATAGACATATTATTTATTTTATTAAATAGACATTACATATGTATTACATTAGATATACAGATTACATTAGATATTACATTACATTAGATATACAGATTACATTAGATATTACATTACATTAGATATTAGGTTACAGACACTAGATATAGACATATTATTTATTTTATTATATAGACATTACATATATATTACATTAGATATTACATTACATTACATTACTTTACATATTACATTAGATATTACATTACATATATATTACATTAGATATTACATTACATTACATTACATATTACATTACATTACATTACATATTACATTACATTACATTACATTACATATTACATTACATTACATTACATATTACATTACATTACATATTACATTACATTACATATTACATTACATTACATATTACATATTACATTACATTACATATTACATTACATTACATATTACATTACATTACATTACATTACATTACATTACATTACATTACATATTACATTACATTGCATATTACATTACATTACATTACATATTACATTACATTACATATTACATTACATTACATTACATATTACATTACATTACATTAGATATATTAGATAATGATTACAGACATTAGATATAGACATATTATTTATTTTATTATATAGACGCGACCTGACCCGACACGACCTGACCCGACACGACCTGACCTCGCCTTACCTAATCTAACTCGGGTCCAGGTGTGGGTCCGTGGGCCCCCGGACTTCCACCCTTCCCCACATCCCAGGGTCAGGTCAGGTCAGGTCAAGTTTTAGCTACCCAGAGACCTCACAGTCGAGATGGACGGACGCAGCTACAGGACGGGACACACACAAATCTGTGCCCTGTAGTTACACCGTTTTGACAGACTCGAACACACGTCAGTTCTCATGAGAACAGATTCCCATCCGACTAGGCCATTCTGGGGTCGCCAAGTTTTCCAAAGCTGGTTCTTATATTTATATTGAGTAATTTGGTAACATGTCGTCGGCGGTTTAATGCTCCAATATTCCAGCTGAACAAAATATATATTTGGCTGCAACAGTTAACTTTGATACGTTTGAGTAAATAATATCTGTAATTATTGTATTTGGGCGTAATAAACAGGGTAAAGCTCCGACGTAAATTTGCCTGGCGTGGATGGGTTTTTGTTTGGGCTATTTGGGGAGGAGGAGGAGGATGACGTCTTGACTGGAAGCAAGTCGTAATTTCAAACAGCGAATAAGCGCAGAAAGCCAGAATTTGCCTCCAAAATATGGCTCAAAAGTCGCATTTGGCATGTTTGGGATATTTTGCAAACTGCAGAGGGGTTAGGGTAAAATATGATCCATCGCCGCTCTCAGAAATTGGCATATTTGCAAGCGTCAAATTTGGGATGTTTGGGATAAAATGTCGTAATTTCAAAATGCGAATACGTGCAGACAGCCAGAATTTGGCTCCAAAATATAGCTCATGGGTCGAATTTGGGATGTTTGTGATATTTTGCAAACTGCCGGGGGGTTTGGGCAAAATGTGACCCATCGCTACTTTCAGTAATTGGCTTATTTTCAAGCGTCAAATTTGGAATGTTTGGGATAAAAAGTCGTAATTTCAAAATACGAATACGTGCAGAGAGCCAGAATATAGCTCCAAAATAATTCTCAAGGGTCGAATTTGGGATGTTTGGGATATTTTGAAAACTACAGGGATGGTTTGGGCAAAATGTGATCCATCGCCGCTCTCAGTAATTGGCATATTTTCAGTATAAAATTCGTAATTTCAAACTGCGAATACGTGCAGAGAGCTAGAATTTGGCTCCAAAATATGGCTCAAGCGTTGAACTTGGGATGTTTGGGATATTTTAGAAACTGCAGGGAGGGTTTGGACAAAATGTGATCCATCGCCGTTTTCAGTAATTGGAACATTTTCGGTATAAAAAGTCGTAATTTCAAACTGCGAATAAGTGCAGAGAGCCAGAATTTGGCTCCAAAATATGGCTCAAGCGGCGAATTTGGGATGTTTGCTATATTTTGAAAACTGCAGGGGGGGGGGGGGTTTGGGCAAAATGTGACCTATTGCTGCTCTCAGTAATTGACATATTTTCGGTAAGAAATGTCGTTCACTCTCTAGAGACTCTTCATCACTCTCTTGAGCCCCTGCATACCTCTCTCAAGCATCTGCATCACTCTCTTGAGCATCTGCATCTCCCTCTTAAGCCTCTGCATTACTCTCTTGAGCCTCTGCATCCCTCTCCTTAGCCTCTGCATCACTCTCTTTAGCCTTTGTATCACAATCTTGAGCCTCTGCATCCCTCTCTTGAGCCTCTGCATCACTCTCTTCAGCCTCTTCATCCCTCTCTTGAGCCTTTGCAACTTCTCTTCAGCCTCTGCATCACTCTCTTAAGCCTCTAAATAACTCTCTTGAGGCCTCTGCATAACTTTCTCGAGTCTCTGCATCACTCTCTTGATTCTCTGCATCACTCTCGTAAGCCTCTGAATCACTCTGTTGAGCCTCTGCATCCCTCTCTTAAGCCTCTGCATCCGTCTCTTAAGCCTCTGCATCACTCTCTTAAGCCTCTGCATCACTCTCTAGTGCCTCTGCATCACTCTCTTCAGCCTCTGCATCACTCTCTTAAGCCTTTGCTTCCCTCTCTTGATCCTCTGCATCACTCTCATGATCGTCTGCATCACTCTTGTGCCTCTGCATCATTCTCTTGAGCCTCTCTATCACTCTCTTGATCCTCTGCATCACTCTCTTGAGCCTCTGCATCATTCTCTTAAGCCTCTGCATCCCTCTCTTAATTCTCTGCATTACTCTCTTGAGCCTCTGCATCATACTCTTGAGCCTCTGCATCCCTCTCTTAAGCCTCTGCATCACTCTCTTAAGCCTCTACCTTTCTCTCGTGGGCCTCTGCATCATTCTCTTGAGCCTTTTGCAGCACTCTCTTGAGTCTCTGCATCATTCTGTTGAGCCTCTTCAGCCCTCTCTTAAGCCTCTGCATCTATCTCTTAAGCCTCTGCATCCCTCTATTAATCCTCTGCATCACTCTCTTGAGCCTCTGCATCCCTCTCTTGAGCCTCTGCATCACTCTCTTCAGCTTCGGCATCCCTCTCTTGAGCCTCTGCATCACTCTCAAGAGCCTCTGCATCCCTCTCTTGTGCCTCTGCATCCCTCACTTGAGCCTCTGCATCCCTCTCTTGAGCCTCTGCATCACTCGCTTGAGCCTCTGCATCCCTCTCTTGAGCCTCTGCATCACTCTCTTGAGCCTCTGCATAATACTCTTGAGCACTCTCTTGAGGAGTTCAAGAGAGTGATGCAAAGGCTCAAGAAAAGGATGCAGAGGCTTAAGAAAGTGATGCAGAGGCTCAAAAAAGGATGCAGAGGCTCAAGAGAGTGATGCATAGGCTGAAGAGAGTGATGCAGACGATCAGGAGAGTGATATAGAGGCTCAAGATTGTGATGCAGAGGCTTAAGAGAGGGATGCAGAGGCTCAAGAGAGGGATGCAGAGGCCCAAGAGAGGGATGGAGAGGCTCAAGAGAGGGATGCAGAGGCTCAAGTGAGGGATGCAGTGGCACATGATAGGGATGCAGAGGCTCTTGGAAGTGATGCAAAGTCTCAAGAGAGGGATGCAGAGCCTCTGCATCCCTCTCTTATCATCTGCAACACTCTTCAGCCTCTGCATCACTCTCTTAAGCCTCTGCATCCCTCTATTGAGCCTCTGCGTCACTCTCAAGAGCCTCTGCATCCCTCTCTTGTGCCTCTGCATCCCTCACTTGAGCCTCTGCATCCCTCCCTTGAGCCCCTGCATCCCTCTCTTGAGCCTCTGCATCCCTCTCTTGAGCCACTGCATCCCTCTCTTGAGCCTCTGCATCCCTCGCTTGAGCCTCTGCATCCCTCTCTTAAGCCTCTGCATCACTCTCTTAAGCCTCTGCATCACTCTCGTAAGCCTCTGAATCACTCTCTAGAGCCTCTGCATCCCTCTCTTGAACTCCTGCATCCCTCTCATGAGCCTCTGCATCCCTCTCTTGAGCCTTTGCATCACTCTCTTAAGCCTCTGCATTCCTCTCTTGTGCCACTGTATCCCTCACTAGAGCCTCTGCATCCCTCTCTTAAGCCTCTGCATCCCTCTCTTGGGCCTCTGCATCCCTCTCTTGAGCCTCTGCATCCCTCTCTTAAGCCTCTGCATCACTCTCTTAAGCCTCTGAATCACTCTCTTGAGCCTCTGCTTCACTCTCTTGAGCCCTTGCATTCCTCTCTCAAGCCACTGCATCACTCTCTTGAGCCTCTGCATCACCATCTTAAGCCTCTGCATTACTCTCTTGAGCCTCTGCATCCCTCTCTTAAGCCTCTGCATCACTCTCTTGAGCCTCTGCATCACTCTCTTGAGCCTCTGCATCACTCTCTTGAGCCTCTGCATACCTCTCCTAAGACTCTGTAACACTCTCTTCAGCCTCTGTATCACTCTCTTAAGCCTCTGGATCCCTCTCTTGAGGCCTCTGCATCACTCTCTCGAGCCTCTGCATTCCTCTCTTGAACCTCTGCAACAGTCTCTTCAGCCTCTGCATCACTCTCATAAGCCTCTGAATCCCTCTCTTGAGGCCTCTGCATCACTCTCTCGAGCCTCTGCATCACTCTCTTGATCCTCTGCATCACTCTCTTGGGCCTCAGCATCACTCTCTTGAGCCTCTGCATCACTCTCTATAGCCTCTGCTTCCCTCTCTTGATCCTCTGCATCACTCTCTTGAGCCTCTGCATCACTCTCTTGATCCTCTGCATCACTGTCTTGAGACTCTGCATCCCTCTCTTGAACTCTTCCTTCCCTCTAATGAGCCTCTGCATCCCTCTATTGAGCATTTGCATCACTCTCTTAAGCCTCTGCATCCCTCACTTGAGCCTCCGCATCCTTCTCTTATGCCATTGCATCCCTCTCTTGAGCCTCTGCATGCCTCTCTTGAGCCTCTGCATCCCTCTCTTAAGCCTCTGCATCACTCTCTTAAGCCTCTGCATCACTCTCGTAAGCCTCTGAATCACTCTCTTGAGCCTCTGCATCCCTCTCTAGAGCCTCTGCATCACTCTCTTCAGCCTCTGCAGCCCTCTCTTGAGCCTCTGCATCACTCTCTTGAGCCTATACATCCCTCTCTTGAGCCTCTGCGTCCCTCTCTTAAGCCTCTGCGCACTCTCTTCAGCCTCTGCATCCCTCTCTTAAGCCTCTGCATCACTCTCTTAAGCCTCTACCTTTCTCTCGTGGGCCTCTGCATCATTCTCTTGAGCCTTTTGCAGCACTCTCTTGAGTCTCTGCATCATTCTCTTGAGCCTCTTCATCCCTCTCTTAAGCCTCTGCATCACTCTCTTATGCCTCTGCATCCCTCTATTAATCCTCTGCATCACTCTCTTGAGCCTCTGCATCCCTCTCTTGAGCCTCTGCATCACTCTCTTGAGCTTCGGCATCCCTCTCTTGAGCCTCTGCATCACTCTCAAGAGCCTCTGCATCCCTCTCTTGTGCCTCTGCATCCCTCACTTGAGCCTCTGCATCCCTCTCTTGAGCCTCTGCATCACTCGCTTGAGCCTCTGCATCCCTCTCTTGAGCCTCTGCATAATACTCTTGAGCACTCTCTTGAGGAGTTCAAGAGAGTGATGCAAAGGCTGAAGAAAAGGATGCAGAGGCTTAAGAAAGTGATGCAGAGGCTCAAAAAAGGATGCAGAGGCTCAAGCGAGTGATGCAGAGGCTCAAGATTATGATGCAGAGGCTTAAGAGAGGGATGCAGAGGCTCAAGAGAGGGATGCAGAGGCCCAAGAGAGGGATGGAGAGGCTCAAGAGAGGGATGCAGAGGCTCAAGTGAGGGATGCAGTGGCACATGATAGGGATGCAGAGGCTCTTGGAAGTGATACAAAGTCTCAAGAGAGGGATGCAGAGCCTCTGCATCCCTCTCTTATCCTCTGCAACACTCTTCAGCCTCTGCATCACTCTCTTAAGCCTCTGCATCCCTCTCTTGAGCCTCTGCGTCACTCTCAAGAGCCTCTGCATCCCTCTCTTGTGCCTCTGCATCCCTCACTTGAGTCTCTGCATCCCTCCCATGAGCCCCTGCATCCCTCTCTTGAGCCTCTGCATCCCTCTCTTGAGCCACTGCATCCCTCTCTTGAGCCTCTGCATCCCTCGCTTGAGCCTCTGCATCCCTCTCTTAAGCCTCTGCATCACTCTCTTAAGCCTCTGCATCACTCTCGTAAGCCTCTGAATCACTCTCTAGAGCCTCTGCATCCCTCTCCTGAACTCCTGCATCCCTCTCATGAGCCTCTGCATCCCTCTCTTGAGCCTTTGCATCACTCTCTTAAGCCTCTGCATTCCTCTCTTGTGCCACTGTATCCCTCACTAGAGCCTCTGCATCCCTCTCTTAAGCCTCTGCATCCCTCTCTTGGGCCTCTGCATCCCTCTCTTGAGCCTCTGCATCCCTCTCTTAAGCCTCTGCATCACTCTCTTAAGCCTCTGAATCACTCTCTTGAGCCTCTGCTTCACTCTCTTGAGCCCTTGCATTCCTCTCTCAAGCCACTGCATCACTCTCTTGAGCCTCTGCATCACCATCTTAAGCCTCTGCATTACTCTCTTGAGCCTCTGCATCCCTCTCTTAAGCCTCTGCATCACTCTCTTGAGCCTCTGCATCACTCTCTTGAGCCTCTGCATCACTCTCTTGAGCCTCTGCATACCTCTCCTAAGACTCTGTAACACTCTCTTCAGCCTCTGTATCACTCTCTTAAGCCTCTGGATCCCTCTCTTGAGGCCTCTGCATCACTCTCTCGAGCCTCTGCATTCCTCTCTTGAACCTCTGCAACAGTCTCTTCAGCCTCTGCATCACTCTCATAAGCCTCTGAATCCCTCTCTTGAGGCCTCTGCATCACTCTCTCGAGCCTCTGCATCACTCTCTTGATCCTCTGCATCACTCTCTTGGGCCTCTGCATCACTCTCTTGAGCCTCTGCATCACTCTCTATAGCCTCTGCTTCCCTCTCTTGATCCTCTGCATCACTCTCTTGAGCCTCTGCATCACTCTCTTGATCCTCTGCATCACTGTCTTGAGACTCTGCATCCCTCTCTTGAACTCTTCCTTCCCTCTAATGAGCCTCTGCATCCCTCTATTGAGCATTTGCATCACTTTCTTAAGCCTCTGCATCCCTCACTTGAGCCTCCGCATCCCTCTCTTATGCTATTGCATCCCTCTCTTGAGCCTCTGCATCCCTCTCTTGAGCCTCTGCATCCCTCTCTTAAGCCTCTGCATCACTCTCTTAAGCCTCTGCATCACTCTCGTAAGCCTCTGAATCACTCTCTTGAGCCTCTGCATCCCTCTCTAGAGCCTCTGCATCACTCTCTTCAGCCTCTGCAGCCCTCTCTTGAGCCTCTGCATCACTCTCTTGAGCCTATACATCCCTCTCTTCAGCCTCTGCGTCCCTCTCTTAAGCCTCTGCGCACTCTCTTCAGCCTCTGCATCACTCTCTTAAGCCTCTGCTTCCCTCTCATGATCCTCTGCATCACTCTCCAGAGCCTCTACATCACTCTCTTGAGCCTCCACATCACTCTCTTAAGCCTCTGCATCCCTCTCTTGATCCTCTGCATCAATCTCTTGAGCATCTGCATCATTCTCTTGAGCCTCTGCATTCCTCTCTTAAGCCTCTACATCATTCTCTTGAGCCTCTGCATCACTCTTTTGAGCCTCTGCATCTCTCTCTTCAGCCTCTGCATCACTCTCTGGAGCTTCTGCATCCCTCTCTGGAGCCTCAGCATCCCTCTCTTGAGCCTCTGCAGCTCTCTCTTGAGCCTCTTCATCATTCTCTTGAGCCTCTGCATCCCTCTCTTTAGCCTCTGCATCACTCTCTTGAGCCTTTGCATCCCTCTCTTAAGCCTCTGCATCACTTTCTTGAGCCTCTGCATCCCTCTCTTGAACTCCTGCATCCCTCTCATGAGCCTCTGCATCCCTCTCTTTAGCCTCTGCATCACTCTCTTGAGCCTTTGCATCCCTCTCTTCAGCCTCTACATCATTCTCTTAAGCCTCTGCATCCCTCTCTTGTGCCTCTGCATCCGTCACCTGAGCCTCTGCATCCCTCTCTTGAGGCATTGCATCCCTCTCTTGACCTTCTGCATCCCTCTCTTGAGCCTCTGTATCCCTCTCTTGAGCCTCTGCATCACCACTTTAAGACTCTGCATCCCTCTTTTGAGCCTCTGCATCACTTTCTTAGGCCTCTGCATCACCACTTTAAGCCTCTGCATCCCTCCTTTGAGCCTCTGCATCACTTTCTTAGGCCTTTGCATCACTCTCTTAAGCCTCTGCCTCATTCTCGTAAGCCTCTACATCATTCTCTTGAGCCTCTGCATTACTCTCTTGAGCCCCTGCATCACTCTTTTAAGCCTCTGCATCTCTCTCTTCAGATTCTGCATCACTCTCTGGAGCCTCTGCATCCCTCTCTGGAGCCTCAGCATCCCTCTCTTGAGCCTCTGCAGCACTCTCTTGAGCCTCTTCATCTTTCTCTTGAGCCTCTGCTTCCCTCTCTTAAGCCTCTGCATCACTCTCTTGAGCCTTTGCATCCCTCTCTTTAGCCTCTGCATCACTCTCTTGTGCCTCTGCATCCCTCTCTTGAACTCCTGCATCCCTCTCATGAGCCTCTGCATCCCTCTCTTGAGCCTCTGCATCCCTCTCTTGTGTCTCTTCATCCCTCACTTGAGCCTCTGCATCCCTCTCTTGAGCCTTTGCATCCCTCCCTTGAGCCTCTGCATCCCTTTATTGAGCCTCTGCATCCGACTCTTAAGCCTCTGCATCAAACTCTTAAACCTCTGCATCACTCCCGTAAACCTCTGAATCATTCTCTTGAGCCTCTCCATCCCTCTCCTGAGCCTCTGCATCACTCTCTTAAGCCTCAGCATCACTCTCGTAAGCCTCTGCATCACTCTCTTAAGCCTCTGCATCACTCCCGTAAACCTCTGAATCACTCTCTTGAGCCTCACCATTACTCTCTTGTAATACATCTCATCATCATCACATCACTCTCTCATCACTCTCTTGAGCCTCTACATCCCTGTATAGAGGGGTTCTGCATCACTCTCCTGAGCCTCTGCATCACCCTCTTAAGCCTCTGCATCCCTCTTTTGAGCCTCTGCATCACTTTCTTAAGCCTCTGCATCCCTTTCATGAGCCTTTGCATCTCTCTCTTGAACACCTGCATCCCTTTATGAGCCTCTGCATCCCGCTCTTGAGCCTCTGCATCACTCTCTTCAGCCTCTGAATTCCTCTCTTCAGCCTCTGCATCACTCTCTTAAGCTTCTGCATCCCTCTCTTGTGCCTCTGCATCCATCACCTGACCCTCTGCATCCCTCTCTTGAGCCTCTGTATCTCTCTCTTGAGACTCTGCATCACCCCTTTAAGCCTCTGCATCCCTCTTTTGAGCCTCTGCATCACTTTCTTAGGCCTCTGCATCACTCTCTTAAGCCTCTGCCTCATTCTCGTAAGCCTCTGAATGAGCCTCTGCATCCCTCCCTTGAGACTTTGCATTACTGTCAAGAGCCTCTGCATCCCTCTCTTGTGCCTCTTCATCTCTGAATTTAGCCTCTGCATCCCTCTCTTGAACTCCTGCATCCTTCTCAGGAGATTCTGCATCCCTCATTTGAGCCTTTGCATCACTCTCTTAAGCCTCTGCATCCCTCTCTTGAGCCTCTGCATCCCTCTCCTGAGCCTCTGCATCACTTTCAAGAGCCTCTGCATCCCTCTCATGTGCCTCTTCATCCCTCACTTTAGCCTCTGCATCCTTCTCTTGAGCCCCTGCATACCTCTCTTGAGCCTCTGCATCCCTCTCTTGAGTTTCTGCATCCCTCTCTTAAGCCTCTGCATCACTCTCGTAAGCCTCTGAATCACTTTGTTGAGCTTCTGCATCCCTCTGTTGAGCCTCTGTTTCACTCTCTTCAGCCTCTGCCTCCCTCTCTTGAACCTCTGCATCACTCTCTTGAGCCTCTACATCCCTCTCTTGAGCGTCTGCATCCCTCTCTTAAGCATCTGCATCACTCACTGTAGCCTCGGCATCACTATCTTAAGCCTCTGCAACACGCTCTTCAGCCTCTGCATCACTCTCTTAAGCCTCTGCATCGCTCTCTTGATCATCTGCATTACTCTCGTAAGCCTCTGCATCACTCTCTTGAGCCTCTGCATAACTCTCTTGAGCCTCGGCATCAATCTCTTGATCCTCTGCATCCCTCTCTTCAGCCTCTGCAACACTCTCTTCAGCCTCTGCATCACTCTCTTAAACCTCTGAATCCCTCTCTTGAGGCCTCTGCATCAATCTCTCGGCCCTGCATCACTCTCTTGATTCTCTGCATCACTCTCCTGAGCCTCTGCATCACACTCTTCAGTCTCTGCATCACTCTCTAGGGCCTCTGCATCACTCTCTAGGGCCTCTGCATTACTTTCTTCAGCCTCTAAATCACTCTCGTTAGCCTCTGCTTCCCTCTCTTGATCCTCTGCATCACTCTCTTGAGCCTCTGCATCACTCTCTTGAGGCTCTGCATCCCTCTCTTGAGCCTCTGCATCCCTCTCTTGAGCCTATTCATCACTCTTTTGAGCCTCTGCATCCCTCTCTTGAGCCTCTGTACCACTCTCTTCAGCCTCAGCATCACTCTCTTAAGCCTCTGAATCCCTCTCTTGAGGACTCTGCATAACTCTCTCGAGCCTCTGCATCACTCTCTCGAGCCTTAGCATCACTCTCTTGATCCTCTGCATCACTCCCTTAACTCTGCGTCACTCTCTAGAACCTCTGCATCACTCTCTTCAAGAGAGTTCAAGAGAGTGATGCAGAGGCTCAAGAAAGGGATGCAGAGGCTTAAGAAAGTGATCCAGAGGCTCAAAAAAGGGATGCAGAGGCTTACGAGAGTGATGCAGATGATCAAGAGAGGGATGCAGAGGCTTAGGAAAGTGATGCAGAGGCTGAAGAGAGTGTTACAGAGGCTTAAGAGAGGGATGCAGAGGCTCAAGAGAGTAATTCAGAAGCTCAAGAGAGTGATGCAGAGGCTCAAGAGAATGATGCAGAGGCTTAAGAGAGGGATGCAGAGGCTCAAGAGAGGGATGTAGAGGCTCAAGAGAGTGATGCAGAGGCTCAAGAGAGTGATGCAGAGGCTCAAGAGAGTGATGCAGAGGCTGAAGAGAGGGATGCAGAGGCTGAAGAGAGTGATGCAGAGGCTCAAGAGAGGGATGCAGAGGCCTCAAGAGAGAGATGTAGAGGCTCAAGAGAGTGATGCAGAGGCTCAAGAGAGTGATGCAGAGGCTCAAGAAAGGGATGCAGAGGCTAAAGAGAGTGATGCAGAGGCTCAAGAGAGGGATGCAGAGGCTCAAAAGAGGGATGCACAGGCTCAAGAGAGGGATGCAGGAGCTCAAGAGAGGTATGCAGAGGCTCAAGTGAGAGATGCAGAGGCACATGAGAGGGATTCATAGGCTTAGGCGAGTTATGCAAAGGCTCAAGAGAGGGATGCAAAGGTTCATGAGAGTGATGCAGGAGTTCAAGAGAGAGATGCAGAGGCTCAAGAAAGGGATGCAGAGGCTTAAGAAAGTGATGCAGAGGCTCAAAAGAGGTATGCATAGGCTTAAGAGGGTGATGTAGAGGCTCAAGAGAGTGATGCAGATTGTCAATAGAGGGATGCAGGGGCTCAAGAGAGTGATAGAGAGGCTCAAGAGAGTGAGTCAGAGGATTACGAAAGTGATGCAGAGGCTTAAGAGAGTGATGCAGAGGCTTACGAGAGTGATGCAGAGGCTTAAGAGAGTGGTGCAGAGGCTCAAGAGAGGGATACAGAGGCTAAAGAAAGGGATGAACAGGCTCAAGAGAGGGATGCAGAGTCTTAAGAGAGGGATGCAGAAGCTAAAGTGAGTGATGTAGATGCACACGAAAAAGATGCAGAGGCACTTGAGAGTGATGCAGAGGCTTAAGAGATTGATGCAGAGGCTTAGGAGAGGGATGCAAAGGCTCAAGAGAGTGATGCAGAGGCTCAAGAGAGTGATTCAGAGGCTTACGAGAGTGATGCAGAGGCTTAAGAGAGGGATGCTGAGGCTCAAGAGAGTGATTCAAAGGCTCAAGAGAGGGATGCAGAGGCTCAAGAGAGGGAAGCAGAGACTCAAGAGAGTGATTCAGAGGCTCAAGAGAGGGATGCAGAGGCTCAAGAGAGTGATTCAAAGGCTCAAGAGAGGGATGCAGAGGCTCAAGAGAGTGATTCAGAGGCTCAAGAGAGTGATTCAGAGGCTCAAGAGAGGGATGCAGAGACTCAGGAGAGTGATTCAGAGGCTCAAGAGAGGGATGCAGAGGCTCAAGAGAGTGATTCAAAGGCTCAAGAGAGGGATGCAGAGGCTCAAGAGAGTAGTAACAATAAACTGAAAATTCACATAAACGTGGAAAAACGGCCAAATATTGCCTAATTCGATGAAATTTTGTTTAAATCACATAAAGTAAAAGGAGATGATAAAGGTAAAAATATTGCTATATTCGATGATTTTTAGTACAAAACAAAATGCAAGAAAACTTGCTTAAAATGCAAAATTTGCGAAATTCTGAGATATGAAGGCCAAATCACATATCGTGAGACTACTTGAAGTAGTATCGAAATATTGGTAAAAACGAATATATATACGTAAAATCACACTACATGAATAACGTGAAAAAAGTCACTATATTACCATATTTGAGGATTTTAACTTCAAATGACAGAGCGAGGTTTCGTATTATTTAGATCCACGAAAAGACATATGACAATGTTGTTTCAAATTCAAATGATAAAAATCAATGTGTTTTCATTAAAATTAACTAAAATGTTCCTGATTTTCCGTTTATATTACCGATGGAAGATGTACACGTAAAACCGTTCTAATCCGGCTGAAACGTCGATATATGCAATAAAAACAGAACTTCTCCCCTTCTCAATATCTTACTCAGTATTTTAACGAGAAACAAATAGATGATTGAAAAAGAAGTATTTAAGGTTATTTTTTGATCAATTATGTGTTTTCATAATTTTTATCGTATATATAATGAATTAATAACAATAAACTGAAAATTCACAAAAACGTGGAAAAACGGCCTAATTCGATGATATTTTGTTTAAATCACATAAAGGAAAAGGGGATGATAAACGTCAAAATATTGCTGAATTCGATGATTTTTAGTACGAAACAAAATGCAAGAAAACTTGCTTAAAATGCAATATTATGCGAAAATCTGAGATTTGAAGGCCAAATCACATATCGTGATACTACATGAAATTGTATCGAAATATTGGTAAAAATGAATATATTTACGTAATATCAAACAGCAACACACTGGCAGAGGTCTCCAGCAACACACTGGCAGAGGTCTCCAGCAACACACTGGCAGGGGTCTCCAACAACACACTGGCAGAGGTCTCCAGCAACACACTGGCAGGGGTCTCCAGCAACACACTGGCAGGGGTCTCCAGCAACACACTGGCAGGGGTCTCCAGCAACACACTGGCAGAGGTCTCCAGCAACACACTGGCAGAGGTCTCCAGCAACACACTGGCAGGGGTCTCCAGCAACACACTGGCAGAGGTCTCCAGCAACACACTGGCAGGGGTCTCCAGCAACACACTGGCAGGGGTCTCCAGCAACACACTGGCAGGGGTCTCAAGCAACACACTGGCAGGGGTCTCAAGCAACACACTGGCAGGGGTCTCCAGCAACACACTGGCAGGGGTCTCCAGCAACACACTGGCAGGGGTCTCCAGCAACACACTGGCAGAGGTTTCCAGCAACACACTGGCAGAGGTCTCCAGCAACACACTGGCAGAGGTCTCCAGCAACACACTGGCAGGGGTCTCCAGCAACACACTGGCAGGGGTATCCAGCAACACACTGGCAGGGGTCTCCAGCAACACACTGGCAGAGGTCTCCAGCAACACACTGGCAGGGGTCTCCAGCAACACACTGGCAGGGGTCTCCAGCAACACACTGGCAGGGGTCTCCAGCAAACACACTGGCAGGGGTCTTTCACGCTTTACCCGACGCTTTATCCGACGTTTACCCGACGGTTTACCCGACGGTTTACCCTGACAGTTTACCCGACGTTTTATCCGACGTTTACCTGACGGTTTACCCGACGCTTTACTCTGACAGTTTACCCGACGGTTTACCCGACGGTTTATCCGACGGTTTACAATGACGGTTTACCCGACGTGTTTAGTTTACAGATTACACGTCAGTTATCACTAGAACAGATTTTCGACTATTTTATTTTATTTATTCGACGACTTACACGGCGGGTAAACCCGTCGGGTTTACCTGTCGGGTTTACCCGTTTTTACACGGGTAAAAAACGGGTAAAAATTACCCGAAGATTTACCCGACGATTTACCTGACGATTTAGCCGACGATTTATCCGACGATTTACCCGACGATTTACGATTCATTCGGCGATTCATTCAGCGCTTTATTTATTCATTTTTATTTATTCATTTTTATTTATTTTATTTTTAGTTTTAAATTTTTTATTTATTTTATAGACATTATATATATACATTACATTAGATATACAGATTACATTAGATATTACATTACATTAAATATTAGGTTAGAGACATTAGATATAGACATATTATTTATTTTATTATATAGACATTACATATATATTACATTAGATATACAGATTACATTAGATATTACATTACATTAGATATTAGGTTACAGACACTAGATATAGACATATTATTTATTTTATTATATAGACATTACATATATATTACATTAGATATTACATTACATTACATTACATTACATATTACATTAGATATTACATTACATTAGATATTACATTACATTACATATTACATTACATTACATTACATTACATATTACATTACATTACATTACATTACATATTACATTACATTACATTACATATTACATTACATTACATATTACATTTCATTACATATTACATTACATATTACATTACATTACATATTACATTACATTACATTACATTACATATTACATTACATTACATATTACATTACATTACATATTACATTACATTACATATTACATTACATTACATTACATATTACATTACATTACATTAGATATATTAGATAATGATTACAGACATTAGATATAGACATATTATTTATTTTATTATATAGACACGACCTGACCCGACACGACCTGACCCGACACGACCTGACCTCGCCTTACCTTATCTAACTCGGGTCCAGGTGTGGGTCCGTGGGCCCCCGGACTTCCACCCTTCCCCACATCCCAGGGTCAGGTCAGGTCAGGTCAAGTTTTAGCTACCCAGAGACCTCACAGTCGAGATGGACGGACGCAGCTACAGGACGGGACACACACAAATCTGTGCCCTGTAGTTACACCGTTTTGACAGACTCGAACACACGTCAGTTCTCATGAGAACAGATTCCCATCCGACTAGGCCATTCTGGGATCGCCAAGTTTTCCAAAGCTGGTTCTTATATTTATATTGAGTAATTTGGTAACATGTCGTCGGCGGTTTAATGCTCCAATATTCCAGCTGAACAAAATATATATTTGGCTGCAACAGTTAACTTTGATACGTTTGAGTAAATAATATCTGTAATTATTGTATTTGGGCGTAATAAACAGGGTAAAGCTCCGACGTAAATTTGCCTGGCGTGGATGGGTTTTTGTTTGGGCTATTAGGGGAGGAGGAGGAGGATGACGTCTTGACTGGAAGCAGAAGGGGGAGTGTGAAGCCCAGAAGGTGACCAACACGTTGATAACTTAGACAATATTGAGGGCATTTTTCGACATTTAAATTAATATACACGGAAGTAAAATTTAAAGAGAGAGACTCAAGTGTTTTTTTGTCTCATGAATGTTAATAATTTACTAACTTTTATGGTACTGAAAGGGACTATTTTCACTTTATGAGAGAAGTTGTAGGAATTGTGGTAAGCTATTAGTTAGAAAAAAAAGGGCAATCAACATTGTAAGAGTTTTTTCTCCTTATCTGCAGAGTAGGAGTGAGGACAGCTAATTTATACAAACAGGCTGTTGCCGTTCTCTCGCTGTCTCTCTCTCTGATCTTCCTCTGATCTTCCTCTCTTCTGTTCTCTTTCTGACTTTGTATGTTATGCCTGTTTCTTTCTCTGTATTTCTGCCTCTCTCGCTCTCCCATGATACCAGTTCACAACATGCTGACTAACTCCTGGCTACCAATTTACTGCTAGGTGAACAGATGCATTTAATGAGAGGAAATGTGCCCAAACATTTTAGGCGTGAACGGCTTAGTAGGTCCAATTACTACCCTACCCCACGATACAACCCCACAACATGCTGACTAAGTACTGGGTTCATATTTACTGCTAGGTGAACAGATGCATTAGGTGAGAGGAAATGTGCCCAAGCCATTTCTGCAGCCACTGGTAATCGAACCTAGAATTCCGGATTTTGAGTCAACAATGAACACGTAAAACTTTCATATTTGTCTTAGTTTGAGTATATGTGTGCTTGTGTGGCTTACTCTCTCTGTCTCCATGTCGTCCTCTCTCTATACATATCTTTCTCTTTATCTCCTTATATATCATAAAACAGTTAAACTTCGATATTTCTGGTACGTACAGACTCTATCAGGAATAATTGTGGTTCACAAAGATTCTCTCACACATGCTACTGGAACACAGATACTATCACCCTCATATGTCAGTCATGGTTTAGGTAATGACATCTAACCTGACTCAACCTTACCTGACGCAACCTGACCTGACGCAACCTGACCTGATACAACCTGACCTGACACTACCTGACCTGACGCAACCTGCCATGATGCAACCTGACCTGACGCTACCTGACCTGACTCAACCTGATCTGACGCAACCTGACCTGACGCTACCTGACCTGACGCAACCTGGCTTGAGGCAACCTAACCTGACGCAACCTGACCTGACCTGACGCTACCTGACCTGACGCAACCTGACCTGACGCTACCTGACCTGACCCTACCTGACCTGACCTGACGCTACCTGACCTGACGCAACCTGACCTGACGCAACCTGACCTGACGCAAGCTGACCTGATGCAACTTAACTTGACCCTACCTGACCTGACGCAACCTGACCTGACGCAACCTAACCTGACGCAACCAGACCTGACCTGACGCTACCTGACCTGACGCAACCTGACCTGATACAACCTGACCTGACGCAACCTTACCTGACGCAACCTGACCTGATGCTACCTGACCTGACGCAACCTGACCTGATACAACCTGACCTGACGCAACCTGACCTGACGCAACCTGACCAGACGTTACCTGACCTGACGCAACCTGACCTGACGCAACCTGACCTGACGCAACCTGACCTGACACAACCTGACCTGACGCCACCTGATCTGACGCTACCTGACCTGATTCAACCTGACCTGACACAACCTGACCTGACCTGACCTTCAGTAATTGGCCTATTTTCTGTATAAAAAGTCGTAATTTCAAACTGCGAATACGTGCAGAGAGCCAGAATTTGAATCCAAAATATGGCTCAAGTGTAGAATTTGGGATGTTTGGGATATTTTGAAAACAGCAGGGAGGGTTAGGGCAAAATGTGATCCATCGATGCATTCAAGAAATTGGCACATTTTCGGTATAAAAAGTCGTAATTTCAAACTGCGAATACGTGCAGAGAGCCAGAATTTGGCTCCAAAATATGGCTCAAGCGTCGAATTTGGGATGTTTATAATATATTGAAAACTGCAGGGGGGTTTGGGCAAAATGTGACCCATCGCCGCTCTCAGTAATTGGCATATTTTCGGTAAAAAAATTCGTATATTCAAACTGCTAATACGTGCAGAGGGCCAGAATTTGTCTGCAAAATAGGGCTCAGGCGTCGAATTTGGGATGTTTGGGATATTTTGAGAACTAAAGAGAGGATTTGGGCAAAATGTGATCCATCGCCGCTTTCAGTAATTGGCATATTTTCGGTATAAAAATTCGTAATTTCAAACTGTGAATACGTGCAGAGAGCCAGAATTTGGCTCTAAAATATGGGTCAAGGGTCGAATTTAGAATGTTTTGGATATTTTGAAAACTGGAGGGGGGTTTGGGCAAAATGTGACCTATTGCTGCTCTCAGTTATTGGCTTATTTTGGGAAAAAAATCGTAATTTAAAACTTCGACTACGTGCAGAGAGCAAGAATTTGGCTTCAAAATATGGCTCAAGCGTCGAATTTGGGATGTTTGGGATATTTTGAGAACTGCAGGGAGGTTTGGGCAAAAATGTGTTCCATCGCCGCTCTCAGTAATTGGCATATCGATCTCCTCGAGATGTGATCTTCTGGTGATGTGATCTTCTGGAGATGTGATCTTCTGGTGATGTGATCTTTTGGAGATTTGATCTTCTGGAGATGTGATCTTCTCGAGATGTGATCTTCTCGAGATGTGATCTTCTGGTGATGTGATCATCTGGAGATGTGATCTTCTGGTGATGTGATCTTTTGGAGATTTGATCTTCTGGAGATGTGATCTTCTCGAGATGTGATCTTCTCGAGATGTGATCTTCTGGTGATATGATCTTCTGGAGATGTGATCTTCTGGAGATGTGATCTTCTGGTGAAGTGATCTTCTGGAGATGTGATCCTCTGGAGATGTGATCTTCTCGAGATGTGATCTTCTGGAGATGTGATCTTCTAAGGATGTGATCTTCTAGGGATGTGATCTTCTGGAGATGTGATCCTCTGGAGATGTGATCTTCTCGAGATGTGATCTTCTGGAGATGTGATCATCTGGAGATGTGATCTTCTGGTGATGTGATCTTCTCGAGATGTGATCTTCTGGAGATGTGATCATCTGGTGATGTGATCTTCTGGAGATTTGATCTTCTGGAGGTGTGATCTTCTCGAGATGTGATCTTCTCGAGATGTGATCTTCTGGTGATGTGATCATCTCGGGATGTGATCTTCTCGAGATGAGATCTTCTGGTGATGTGATCTTCTGGAGATGTGATCATCTGGAGATGTTATCTTCTGGTGATGTGATCTTCTGGAGATGTGATGTTCCCGAGATGTGATATTCTAGAGATGTGATCTTCTGGAGATGTGATCATCTGGAGATGTGATGATCTAGAGACGTGATCTTTTGGAGACGGGATTTTCCAGAGATGTGATCTTCTCGAGATGTGGTCTTCCTCTGGAGATGTGATCTTCTGGAGATGTGATCTTCTGGAGATGTGATCTTCTGGAGATGTGATCTTCTGGAGATGTGATCTTCCTCTGGAGATGTGATCTTCTGGAGATGTGATCTTCTCGAGATGTGATTTTCCGGAGATGTGATCTTCTGGCGATGTGATCTTCTCGAGATGTGATCTTCTGTAGATGTGATCTTCTGGAGATGTGATCTTCTGGAGATGTGATCTTCTGGGGATGTGATCTTCAGGAGAACTGATCTTCTAGAGATGTGATCATCTGGAGATGTGATTTTCTGGAGATGTGATCTTCTGGAGATGTGGTCTTCTCGAGATGTGATCTTCTGGTGATGTGATCTTCTGGTGATGTGATCTTCTGGTGATGTGATCTTCTGGAGATGTTATCTTCTGGAGATGTGATCTTCTGGGAATGTGATCTTCTAGAGATGTGATCTTCTGGAGATGTGATCTTCTGGAGATGTGATATTCTCGTGATGTGATCTTCTTGTGATGTGATCTTCTGGAGATGTTATCTTCTGGAGATGTGATCTTCTGGGAATGTGATCTTCTCGAGATGTGATCTTCTGGAGATGTGATCTTCTGGGAATGTGATCTTCTGGTAATGTGATCTTCTGGAGATGTGATCTTCTCGAGATGTGATCTTCTTGTGATGTGATCTTCTCGAGATGTGATCTTCTCGAGATGTGATCTTGTCGAGATGTGATCTTGCTGTGATGTGATCTTCTCGAGATGTGATCTTCCTCTGGAGATAGCTGCTTACTCCTAATACATCGCAATATACGTAATCGAGCAATACATTAAAAATGTGACGAACAAATTAGTTAAAATTAAAGCACCATAATATTTATGTTTTCTTTTCATCGACCCTTGGTGTGGTGTTCACTATCCTTAGCGTAGTGTTCACTATCCTTAGTGTTATGTTCACTATCCTTAGTGTGGTGTTCACTATCCTTACCGTAGTGTTCACTATCCTTGGCGTGGTGTTCACTTCCTAAGTGTGGTGTTCACTATCCTTAGCGTAGTGTTCACTATCCTTAGTGTTATGTTCACTTCCTAAGTGTGGTGTTCACTATCCTTAGCGTAGTGTTCACTATCCTTAGTGTTATGTTCACTATCCTTAGTGTGGTGTTCACTACCCTAAGTGTGGTGTTCACTATCCTTAGCATAATGTTCACTATCCTTGGCGTGGTGTTCACTATCCTTCAAATGGTGTTCACTACCCTTGGCGTGTTGTTCACTATCCTTAGCGTAGTGTTCACTATCCTTGGCGTGGTGTTCACTATCCTTAGCGTGATGCTCACTACCCTTGGTGTGGTGTTCACTTTCCTTGGCGTGGTGTTCACTATCCTTAGCGCAGTGTTCACTATCCTTAGTGTTATGTTCACTATCCTTGGCGTCGTGTTCACTATCCTTAGCGTAGTGTTTACTATCCTTGGCGTGGTGTTCACTATCCTTGGCGTGGTGTTCACTATCCTTAGCGTAGTGTTCACTATCCTTAGTGTTATGTTCCCTATCCTTAGTGTGGTGTTCACTATCCTAAGTGTGGTGTTCACTATCCTAAGCATAATGTTCACTATCTTTGGCGTGGTGTTCACTATCCTTCAAATGGTGTTCACTACCCTTGGCGTGTTGTTCACTATCCTTAGCGTAGTGTTCACTATCTTTGGCGTTTTGTTCACTATCCTTAGCGTGGTGTTCACTACCCTTGGTGTGGTGTTCACTATCCTTGGCATGGTGTTCACTATCCTTGGTGTGGAGTTCACTATCCTTTGGCGTGGTGTTCACTATCCTTGGCGTGGTGTTAACTACCCTTGGTGTGGTGTTCACTATCCTTCGCGTGGTGTTCACTATCCTTTGTGTGGAGTTCACTGTCCTTAGCGTGGTGTTCACTATCCTTGGCGTGGTGTTCAATATCCTTAGCATGGTGTTCACTATCCTTGGAGTGGTGTTCACTGAACTTGGCGGGGTGTTCACTATCCTAGGAGTGGTGTTCACTATCCTTGGCGTGGTGTTCACTGAACTAGGCGTGGTGTTCACAATCTTTGGCGTTGTGTTCACTATCCTTGCCGTGGTGTTTATTATCCTTGGCGTGGTGTTCACTATCCTTGGCGTTGTGTTCACTATCCTTTGCGTGGTGTTCACTATCTTTTGCGTGATGTTCACTATCCTTGGCGTGGTGTTCACTATCCTTGGAGTTGTGTTCACTATCCTTTGCGTGGTGTTCACTATCCTTGGCGTGGTGTTCACTATCCTAGGCGTGGTGTTCACTATCCTTAGCGTAGTGTTCACTATCCTTGGCGTGGTGTTCACTATCCTTGGCGTGATGTTCACTACCCTTGGTGTGGTGTTCACTATCCGTGTCGTGTTGTTCACTATCCTTGGCGTGGTGTTCACTATCCTTCGCGTGGTGTTCACTATCCTTGGCGTGGTGTTCACTAATATTGGCGTGGTGTTCACTGAACTTGGCGTGGTGTTCACTATCCATGGAGTGGTGATCACTATCATTGGCGTGGTGTTCACTGAACTAGGCGTGGTGTTCACTATCCTTAGCGTGGTGTTCACTATCCTTGGCGTGCAGTATACTATCCAAGGCGTGGTGTTCACTATCCTTGGCGTGGTGTTCACTATCCTTGGAGTGGTGTTCACTATCCTTGGCGTGGTGTTCACTACCCTTGGGGCGGTGTTCACTACCCTTAGCGTAGTGTTCACTATCCTTGGCGTGGTGTTCACTATCCTTGGCGTGGTGTTCACTATCCTTGGTGTGGTGTTCACTATCCATGGCGTTTTGTTCACTATCCTTGTGTGGTGTTCACTATCCTTAACATGGTGTTCACTATCCTTAGCGTGGTGTTCACGATCCATGTCGTGGTGTTCACTAACCTTGGCGTGGTGTTCACTGAACTTGGCGTGGTGTTCACTATCATAGGATGTTTGGGATATTTTGAAAACTGCAGGGGGGGGGGGCAAAATGTGACCTATCGCCGCTCTCAGTAATTAACATATCTTCGGTGTATAAATTCGTAATTTCAATCTGCGAATATGTGCAGAGAGCCAGAATTTGGCTCCAAAATATGGCTCAAGCGTCGAATTTGGGAGGTTTGGGATATTTTGAAAACTGCAGGGACGGCTTTATGCAAAATGTGATTTATCGCCGCACTCAGTAATTGCCATATTTTCGGTATAAAATGTCGTAATTTCAAACTGCGAATACGTGCAGAGAGCCAGAATTTGGCTCCAAAATATAGGTCATGGGTCGAATTTGTGATGATTGGGATATTTTGAAAGCTGCAGGGGGGTTTGGGCAAAATGTGACCCATCGTCGCAATCAGTAATTGGCATATTTTCGGTAGAAAATTAAATAATTTCAAAGTGCGAATACGTTCAGAGAGCCCGAATTTGGCTCCAAAATATGGCTCAAGTGTCGAATTTGGAATGTTTGGGATATTTTGAAAACTGCAGGGAGAGTTTGGGCAAAATGTGATCCATCGCCGCTTTAAGTAATTGTCATGTTTTCGGTATAAAAAGTCGTAATTTCAAACTGCGAATACATGCAGAGAGCCAGAATTTGGCTTCAAATTATATCTCAAGCGTTTAATTTGAGATGTTTGGGATATTTTGGAAACTGCAGGGAGGGTTTGGGCAAAATGTGATCCATCGCCGCTTTCAGTAATTGACATTTTTTCGGTATAAAAAGTCGTAATTTCAAAAAGCGAATACGTGTAGAGAGCCCGAATTTGGCTCAGAAATATGGCTCAAGCGTCAAATTTGTGATAGTTAATTTTAATGAAAACACATTGATTTTTATCATTTGTATTGGAAGCAACATCTCTATACGTCTTTTCTAGGTCTAAAAAACACGAAACGTCGCTCTATGATTCGAAGTTAAAATCCTCAAATTTGGTATAATAATGACTTTTTTCTCGTTTTTCATGTAGTTTGATATTACGTAAATATATTCATTTTTACCAATATTTCGATACTATTTCATGTAGTATCACGATATGTGATTTGGCCTTCAACTCTCAGATTTTCGCATAATATTGCATTTTAAGCAAGTTTTCTTGCATTTTGTTTCGTACTAAAAATCATCGAATTCAGTAATATTTTGACGTTTATCATTCGATGATATTTTGTGTAAATCACATAAAGGAAAAGGCGATGATAAAGGTCAAAATATTGCTAAATTCGATGATTAATTCATTATATATACGATAAAAATTATGCAAACACATAATCAGAAAAATAACCTTAAATACTTCATTTTCAATCATCTATTTGTTTTTCGTTAAAATACTGAGTAAGATATTGAAAAGGGGAGAAGTTCTGTTTTTATTGCATATATCGACGTTTCAGCCGGATTAGAACGGTTTTACGTGTACATCTTCCATCGGTAATATAAACCGAAAATCAGGAACATTTTAGTTAATTTTAATGAAAACACATTGATTTTTATCATTTGTATTGGAAGCAACATCTTTATACGTCTTTTCAAGGTCTAAAAAATACGAAACGTCGCTCTATGATTCGAAGTTAAAATACTCAAATTTGGTATAATAAGGACTTTTTTCACGTTTTTCATGAAGTTTGATATTACGTAAATATATTCATTTTTACCAATATTTCGATACTATTTCATGTAGTACCACGATATTTGGCCTTCAAATCTCAGATTTTTCAAAATTCGATGATTTTCAAATAAACTGAAAATTCACAAAAACGTGGAAAAACGGCCTAATTCGATGATATTTTGTTTAAATCACATAAAGGAAAAGGGGATGATAAAGGTCAAAATATTGCTAAATTCGATGATTTTTAGTACAAAACAAAATGCAAGAAAACTTGCTTAAAATGCAAAACTTGCGAAATTCTGAGATATGAAGGCCAAATCACATATCGTGAGACTACATGAAGTAGTATCGAAATATTGGTAAAAAACGAATATATATACGTAAAATCACACTAAATGAATAACGTGAAAAAGTCACTATATTACCATATTTGAGGATTTTAACTTCAAATCATAGAGCGAGGTTTCGTATTATTTAGATCCACGAAAAGACATATGACAATGTTGTTTCAAATACAAATGATAATAATCAATGTGTTTTCATTAAAATTAACTAAAATGTTCCTGATTTTCCGTTTATATTACCGATGGAAGATGTACACGTAAAACCGCACTAATCCGGCTGAAACGTCGATATATGCAATAAAAACAGAACTTCTCCCCTTTCCAATATCTTACTCAGTATTTTAACGAGAAACAAATAGTTGATTGATAATGAAGTGTTTAAGGTTAATTTCTAATAAATTATGTGTTTGCATTATTTTTATCGTATATTTAATGAATTAATAGCAATAAACTGAAAATTCACAAAAACGTGGAAAAACAACAAAATATTGCCTAATTCGATGATATTTTGTTTATATCCCATAAAGGAAAAGTGTATGATAAAAGTCAAAATATTGCTGAATTCGATGATTTTTATTACGAAACAAAATGCAAGAAAACTTGCTTAAAAAGCAATATTATGCGAAATCTGAGATTTGAAGGCCAAATCATATATCGTGATACTACATGAAATAGTATCGAAATATTGGTAAAAATGAATATATTTCCGTAATATCAAACTACATGAAAAACGTGAAAAAAGTCATTATTGTACCAAAATTGAGGATTTTTACTTCTAATCATAGAGCGACGTTTCGTATTTTTTAGACCCTAAAAAAGACGTGTAAAGATGTTGCTTCCAATACAAATGATAAAAATCAATGTGTTTTCATTAAAATTAACTAAAATGTTCCGGAATTTCGGTTTATATTACCGATGGAAGATGTACACGTAAAACCGTTCTAATCCGGCTGATACGTCGATATATGCAATAAAAACAGAACTTCTCCCCTTTTCAATATCTTACTCAGTATTTTAACGAGAAACAAATAGATGATTGAAAAGGAAGTATTTAAGGTTATTTTTTGATCAATTATGTGTTTCCATAATTTTTATCGTATATATAATGAATTAATAACAATAAACTGAAAATTCACAAAAACGTGGAAAAACGGCCTAATTCGATGATATTTTGTTTAAAACACATAAAGGAAAAGGGGATGATAAAGGTCAAAATATTGCTAAATTCGATGATTTTTAGTACAAAACAAAATGCAAGAAAACTTGCTCATAAATGCAAAATTTGCAAAATTCTGAGATTTGAAGGCCAAATCACATATCGTGAGAAAACATGAAGTAGTATCGAAATATTGGTAAAAACGAATATATATACGTAAAATCACACTACATGAATAACGTGAAAAAAGTCACTATATTGCCATATTTGAGGATTTTAACTTCAAATCATAGAGCGAGGTTTCGTATTATTTAGATCCAAGAAAAGACATATGACAATGTTGTTTCAAATACAAATGATAAAAATCAATGTCGTTTCATTAGAATTAACTAAAATGTTCTTGATTTTCCGTTTATATTACCGATTGAAGATGTACACGTAAAACCGCTCTAATCCGGCTGAAACGTCGATATATGCAATAAAAACAGAAGTTCTCCCCTTTTTAATATCTTACTCAGTATTTTAACGAGAAACAAATAGTTGATATAAAATGAAGTGTTTAAGGTTAATTTCTAATCAATTATGTGTTTGCATCATTTTAATCGTATATTTTATGAATTAATAACAATAAACTGAAAATTCACAAAAACGTGGAAAAACAGCAAAATATTGCCTAATTCGATGATATTTTGTTTATATCACATAAAGGAAAAGGAGATGATAAACGTCAAAATATTGCTGAATTCGATGATTTTTAGTACGAAACAAAATGCAAGAATGCTTGCTTAAAAAGCAATATTATGCGAAATCTGAGATTTGAAGGCCAAATCATATATCGTGATACTACATGAAATAGTATCGAAATATTGGTAAAAATGAATATATTTACGTAAAATCAAATTACATGAAAAACGTGAAAAAAGTCATTATTGTACCAAATTTGAGGATTTTAACTTCTAATCATAGAGCGACGTTTCGTATTTTTTAGATCCTAAAAAAAACGTGTAAAGATGTTGCTTCCAATACAAATGATAAAAATAAATGTGTTTTCATTAAAATTAACTAAAATGTTCCCGATTTTCGGTTTATATTACCGATGGAAGATGTACACGTAAAACCGTTCTAATCCGGCTGATACGTCGATATATGCAATAAAAACAGAACTTCTCCCCTTTTCAATATCTTACTCAGTATTTTAACGAGAAACAAATAGATGATTGAAAAGGAAGTATTTAAGGTTATTTTTTGATCAATTATGTGTTTCCATAATTTTTATCGTATATATAATGAATTAATAACAATAAACTGAAAAATCACAAAAACGTGGAAAAACGGCCTAATTCGATGATATTTTGTTTAAAACACATAAAGGAAAAGGGGATGATAAAGGTCAAAATATTGCTAAATTCGATGATTTTTAGTACAAAACAAAATGCAAGAAAACTTGCTTAAAAATGCAAAATTTGCAAAATTCTGAGATTTGAAGGCCAAATCACATATCGTGAGAAAACATGAAGTAGTATCGAAATATTGGTAAAAACGAATATATATACGTAAAATCACACTACATGAATAACGTGAAAAAAGTCACTATATTGCCATATTTGAGGATTTTAACTTCAAATCATAGAGCGAGGTTTCGTATTATTTAGATCCAAGAAAAGACATATGACAATGTTGTTTCAAATACAAATGATAAAAATCAATGTGGTTTCATTAGAATTAACTAAAATGTTCCTGATTTTCCGTTTATATTACCGATTGAAGATGTATACGTAAAACCGCTCTAATCCGGCTGAAACGTCGATATATGCAATAAAAACAGAACTTCTCCCCTTTTTAATATCTTACTCAGTATTTTAACGAGAAACAAATAGTTGATATAAAATGAAGTGTTTAAGGTTAATTTCTAATCAATTATGTGTTTGCATCATTTTAATCGTATATTTTATGAATTAATAACAATAAACTGAAAATTCACAAAAACGTGGAAAAACGGCCTAATTCGATGATATTTTGTTTAAAACACATAAAGGAAAAGGGGATGATAAAGGTCAAAATATTGCTAAATTCGATGATTTTTAGTACAAAACAAAATGCAAGAAAACTTGCTCATAAATGCAAAATTTGCAAAATTCTGAGATTTGAAGGCCAAATCACATATCGTGAGAAAACATGAAGTAGTATCGAAATATTGGTAAAAACGAATATATATACGTAAAATCACACTACATGAATAACGTGAAAAAAGTCACTATATTGCCATATTTGAGGATTTTAACTTCAAATCATAGAGCGAGGTTTCGTATTATTTAGATCCAAGAAAAGACATATGACAATGTTGTTTCAAATACAAATGATAAAAATCAATGTCGTTTCATTAGAATTAACTAAAATGTTCTTGATTTTCCGTTTATATTACCGATTGAAGATGTACACGTAAAACCGCTCTAATCCGGCTGAAACGTCGATATATGCAATAAAAACAGAAGTTCTCCCCTTTTTAATATCTTACTCAGTATTTTAACGAGAAACAAATAGTTGATATAAAATGAAGTGTTTAAGGTTAATTTCTAATCAATTATGTGTTTGCATCATTTTAATCGTATATTTTATGAATTAATAACAATAAACTGAAAATTCACAAAAACGTGGAAAAACAGCAAAATATTGCCTAATTCGATGATATTTTGTTTATATCACATAAAGGAAAAGGAGATGATAAACGTCAAAATATTGCTGAATTCGATGATTTTTAGTACGAAACAAAATGCAAGAATGCTTGCTTAAAAAGCAATATTATGCGAAATCTGAGATTTGAAGGCCAAATCATATATCGTGATACTACATGAAATAGTATCGAAATATTGGTAAAAATGAATATATTTACGTAAAATCAAATTACATGAAAAACGTGAAAAAAGTCATTATTGTACCAAATTTGAGGATTTTAACTTCTAATCATAGAGCGACGTTTCGTATTTTTTAGATCCTAAAAAAAACGTGTAAAGATGTTGCTTCCAATACAAATGATAAAAATAAATGTGTTTTCATTAAAATTAACTAAAATGTTCCTGATTTTCGGTTTATATTACCGATGGAAGATGTACACGTAAAACCGTTCTAATCCGGCTGATACGTCGATATATGCAATAAAAACAGAACTTCTCCCCTTTTCAATATCTTACTCAGTATTTTAACGAGAAACAAATAGATGATTGAAAAGGAAGTATTTAAGGTTATTTTTTGATCAATTATGTTTTTCCATAATTTTTATCGTATATATAATGAATTAATAACAATAAACTGAAAATTCACAAAAACGTGGAAAAACGGCCTAATTCGATGATATTTTGTTTAAAACACATAAAGGAAAAGGGGATGATAAAGGTCAAAATATTGCTAAATTCGATGATTTTTAGTACAAAACAAAATGCAAGAAAACTTGCTTAAAAATGCAAAATTTGCAAAATTCAGAGATTTGAAGGCCAAATCACATATCGTGAGAAAACATGAAGTAGTATCGAAATATTGGTAAAAACGAATATATATACGTAAAATCACACTACATGAATAACGTGAAAAAAGTCACTATATTGCCATATTTGAGGATTTTAACTTCAAATCATAGAGCGAGGTTTCGTATTATTTAGATCCAAGAAAAGACATATGACAATGTTGTTTCAAATACAAATGATAAAAATCAATGTCGTTTCATTAGAATTAACTAAAATGTTCTTGATTTTCCGTTTATATTACCGATTGAAGATGTACACGTAAAACCGCTCTAATCCGGCTGAAACGTCGATATATGCAATAAAAACAGAACTTCTCCCCTTTTTAATATCTTACTCAGTATTTTAACGAGAAACAAAAAGTTGATATAAAATGAAGTGTTTAAGGTTAATTTCTAATCAATTATGTGTTTGCATCATTTTAATCGTATATTTTATGAATTAATAACAATAAACTGAAAATTCACAAAAACGTGGAAAAACAGCAAAATATTGCCTAATTCGATGATATTTTGTTTATATCACATAAAGGAAAAGGAGATGATAAACGTCAAAATATTGCTGAATTCGATGATTTTTAGTACGAAACAAAATGCAAGAATGCTTGCTTAAAAAGCAATATTATGCGAAATCTGAGATTTGAAGGCCAAATCATATATCGTGATACTACATGAAATAGTATCGAAATATTGGTAAAAATGAATATATTTACGTAAAATCAAATTACATGAAAAACGTGAAAAAAGTCATTATTGTACCAAATTTGAGGATTTTAACTTCTAATCATAGAGCGACGTTTCGTATTTTTTAGATCCTAAAAAAAACGTGTAAAGATGTTGCTTCCAATACAAATGATAAAAATAAATGTGTTTTCATTAAAATTAACTAAAATGTTCCCGATTTTCGGTTTATATTACCGATGGAAGATGTACACGTAAAACCGTTCTAATCCGGCTGATACGTCGATATATGCAATAAAAACAGAACTTCTCCCCCTTTTCAATATCTTACTCAGTATTTTAACGAGAAACAAATAGATGATTGAAAAGGAAGTATTTAAGGTTATTTTTTGATCAATTATGTGTTTCCATAATTTTTATCGTATATATAATGAATTAATAACAATAAACTGAAAAATCACAAAAACGTGGAAAAACGGCCTAATTCGATGATATTTTGTTTAAAACACATAAAGGAAAAGGGGATGATAAAGGTCAAAATATTGCTAAATTCGATGATTTTTAGTACAAAACAAAATGCAAGAAAACTTGCTTAAAAATGCAAAATTTGCAAAATTCTGAGATTTGAAGGCCAAATCACATATCGTGAGAAAACATGAAGTAGTATCGAAATATTGGTAAAAACGAATATATATACGTAAAATCACACTACATGAATAACGTGAAAAAAGTCACTATATTGCCATATTTGAGGATTTTAACTTCAAATCATAGAGCGAGGTTTCGTATTATTTAGATCCAAGAAAAGACATATGACAATGTTGTTTCAAATACAAATGATAAAAATCAATGTGGTTTCATTAGAATTAACTAAAATGTTCCTGATTTTCCGTTTATATTACCGATTGAAGATGTATACGTAAAACCGCTCTAATCCGGCTGAAACGTCGATATATGCAATAAAAACAGAACTTCTCCCCTTTTTAATATCTTACTCAGTATTTTAACGAGAAACAAATAGTTGATATAAAATGAAGTGTTTAAGGTTAATTTCTAATCAATTATGTGTTTGCATCATTTTAATCGTATATTTTATGAATTAATAACAATAAACTGAAAATTCACAAAAACGTGGAAAAACAGCAAAATATTGCCTAATTCGATGATATTTTGTTTATATCACATAAAGGAAAAGGGGATGATAAACGTCAAAATATTGCTGAATTCGATGATTTTTATTACGAAACAAAATGCAAGAAAGCTTGCTTAAAAAGCAATATTATGCGAAATCTGAGATTTGAAGGCCAAATCATATATCGTGATACTACATGAAATAGTATCGAAATATTGGTAAAAATGAATATATTTACGTAATATCAAACTACATGAAAAACGTGAAAAAAGTCATTATTGTACCAAATTTGAGGATTTTAACTTCTAATCATAGAGCAACGTTTCGTATTTTTTAGACCCTAAAAAAGACGTGTAAAGATGTTGCTTCCAATACAAATGATAAAAATCAATGTGTTTTCATTAAAATTAACTAAAATGTTCCTGATTTTCGGTTTATATTACCGATGGAAGATGTACACGTAAAACCGTTCTAATCCGGCTGATACGTCGATATATGCAATAAAAACAGAACTTCTCCCCTTTTCAATATCTTACTCAGTATTTTAACGAGAAACAAATAGATGATTGAAAAGGAAGTATTTAAGGTTATTTTTTGATCAATTATGTTTTTCCATAATTTTTATCGTATATATAATGAATTAATAACAATAAACTGAAAATTCACAAAAACGTGGAAAAACGGCCTAATTCGATGATATTTTGTTTAAAACACATAAAGGAAAAGGGGATGATAAAGGTCAAAATATTGCTAAATTCGATGATTTTTAGTACAAAACAAAATGCAAGAAAACTTGCTTAAAAATGCAAAATTTGCAAAATTCAAAGATTTGAAGGCCAAATCACATATCGTGAGAAAACATGAAGTAGTATCGAAATATTGGTAAAAACGAATATATATACGTAAAATCACACTACATGAATAACGTGAAAAAAGTCACTATATTGCCATATTTGAGGATTTTAACTTCAAATCATAGAGCGAGGTTTCGTATTATTTAGATCCAAGAAAAGACATATGACAATGTTGTTTCAAATACAAATGATAAAAATCAATGTGGTTTCATTAGAATTAACTAAAATGTTCCTGATTTTCCGTTTATATTAGCGATTGGAGATGTACACGTAAAACCGCTCTAATCCGGCTGAAACGTCGATATATGCAATAAAAACAACTTCTCCCCTTTTTAATATCTTACTCAGTATTTTAACGAGAAACAAATAGTTGATATAAAATGAAGTGTTTAAGGTTAATTTCTAATCAATTATGTGTTTGCATCATTTTAATCGTATATTTTATGAATTAATAACAATAAACTGAAAATTCACAAAAACGTGGAAAAACAGCAAAATATTGCCTAATTCGATGATATTTTGTTTATATCACATAAAGGAAAAGGGGATGATAAATGTCAAAATATTGCTGAATTCGATGATTTTAGTACGAAACAAAATGCAAGAATGCTTGCTTAAAAAGCAATATTATGCGAAATCTGAGATTTGAAGGCCAAATCATATATCGTGATACTACATGAAATAGTATCGAAATATTGGTAAAAATGAATATATTTACGTAATATCAAACTACATGAAAAACGTGAAAAAAGTCATTATTGTACCAAATTTGAGGATTTTAACTTCTAATCATAGAGCGACGTTTCGTATTTTTTAGACCCTAAAAAAGACGTGTAAAGATGTTGCTTCCAATACAAATGATAAAAATCAATGTGTTTTCATTAAAATTAACTAAAATGTTCCTGATTTTCGGGTTATATTACCGATGGAAGATGTACACGTAAAACCGTTCTAATCCGGCTGATACGTCGATATATGCAATAAAAACAGAACTTCTCCCCTTTTCAATATCTTACTCAGTATTTTAACGAGAAACAAATAGATGATTGAAAAGGAAGTATTTAAGGTTATTTTTTGATCAATTATGTGTTTCCATAATTTTTATCGTATATATAATGAATTAATAACAATAAACTGAAAATTCACAAAAACGTGGAAAAACGGCCTAATTCGATGATATTTTGTTTAAAACACATAAAGGAAAAGGGGATGATAAAGGTCAAAATATTGCTAAATTCGATGATTTTTAGTACAAAACAAAATGCAAGAAAACTTGCTTAAAAATGCAAAATTTGCAAAATTCTGAGATTTGAAGGCCAAATCACATATCGTGAGAAAACATGAAGTAGTATCGAAATATTGGTAAAAACGAATATATATACGTAAAATCACACTACATGAATAACGTGAAAAAAGTCACTATATTGCCATATTTGAGGATTTTAACTTCAAATCATAGAGCGAGGTTTCGTATTATTTAGATCCAAGAAAAGACATATGACAATGTTGTTTCAAATACAAATGATAAAAATCAATGTCGTTTCATTAGAATTAACTAAAATGTTCTTGATTTTCCGTTTATATTACCGATTGAAGATGTACACGTAAAACCGCTCTAATCCGGCTGAAACGTCGATATATGCAACAAAAACAGAACTTCTCCCCTTTTTAATATCTTACTCAGTATTTTAACGAGAAACAAATAGTTGATATAAAATGAAGTGTTTAAGGTTAATTTCTAATCAATTATGTGTTTGCATCATTTTAATCGTATATTTTATGAATTAATAACAATAAACTGAAAATTCACAAAAACGTGGAAAAACAGCAAAATATTGCCTAATTCGATGATATTTTGTTTATATCACATAAAGGAAAAGGGGATGATAAACGTCAAAATATTGCTGAATTCGATGATTTTTAGTACGAAACAAAATGCAAGAATGCTTGCTTAAAAAGCAATATTATGCGAAATCTGAGATTTGAAGGCCAAATCATATATCGTGATACTACATGAAATAGTATCGAAATATTGGTAAAAATGAATATATTTACGTAAAATCAAATTACATGAAAAACGTGAAAAAAGTCATTATTGTACCAAATTTGAGGATTTTAACTTCTAATCATAGAGCGACGTTTCGTATTTTTTAGATCCTAAAAAAAACGTGTAAAGATGTTGCTTCCAACACAAATGATAAAAATAAATGTGTTTTCATTAAAATTAACTAAAATGTTCCCGATTTTCGGTTTATATTACCGATGGAAGATGTACACGTAAAACCGTTCTAATCCGGCTGATACGTCGATATATGCAATAAAAACAGAACTTCTCCCCTTTTCAATATCTTACTCAGTATTTTAACGAGAAACAAATAGATGATTGAAAAGGAAGTATTTAAGGTTATTTTTTGATCAATTATGTTTTTCCATAATTTTTATCGTATATATAATGAATTAATAACAATAAACTGAAAATTCACAAAAACGTGGAAAAACGGCCTAATTCGATGATATTTTGTTTAAAACACATAAAGGAAAAGGGGATGATAAAGGTCAAAATATTGCTAAATTCGATGATTTTTAGTACAAAACAAAATGCAAGAAAACTTGCTTAAAAATGCAAAATTTGCAAAATTCAGAGATTTGAAGGCCAAATCACATATCGTGAGAAAACATGAAGTAGTATCGAAATATTGGTAAAAACGAATATATATACGTAAAATCACACTACATGAATAACGTGAAAAAAGTCACTATATTGCCATATTTGAGGATTTTAACTTCAAATCATAGAGCGAGGTTTCGTATTATTTAGATCCAAGAAAAGACATATGACAATGTTGTTTCAAATACAAATGATAAAAATCAATGTGGTTTCATTAGAATTAACTAAAATGTTCCTGATTTTCCGTTTATATTAGCGATTGGAGATGTACACGTAAAACCGCTCTAATCCGGCTGAAACGTCGATATATGCAATAAAAACAACTTCTCCCCTTTTTAATATCTTACTCAGTATTTTAACGAGAAACAAATAGTTGATATAAAATGAAGTGTTTAAGGTTAATTTCTAATCAATTATGTGTTTGCATCATTTTAATCGTATATTTTATGAATTAATAACAATAAACTGAAAATTCACAAAAACGTGGAAAAACAGCAAAATATTGCCTAATTCGATGATATTTTGTTTATATCACATAAAGGAAAAGGGGATGATAAATGTCAAAATATTGCTGAATTCGATGATTTTAGTACGAAACAAAATGCAAGAATGCTTGCTTAAAAAGCAATATTATGCGAAATCTGAGATTTGATGGCCAAATCATATATCGTGATACTACATGAAATAGTATCGAAATATTGGTAAAAATGAATATATTTACGTAATATCAAACTACATGAAAAACGTGAAAAAAGTCATTATTGTACCAAATTTGAGGATTTTAACTTCTAATCATAGAGCGACGTTTCGTATTTTTTAGACCCTAAAAAAGACGTGTAAAGATGTTGCTTCCAATACAAATGATAAAAATCAATGTGTTTTCATTTAAATTAACTAAAATGTTCCTGATTTTCGGGTTATATTACCGATGGAAGATGTACAGGTAAAACCGTTCTAATCCGGCTGATACGTCGATATATGCAATAAAAACAGAACTTCTCCCCTTTTCAATATCTTACTCAGTATTTTAACGAGAAACAAATAGATGATTGAAAAGGAAGTATTTAAGGTTATTTTTTGATCAATTATGTGTTTCCATAATTTTTATCGTATATATAATGAATTAATAACAATAAACTGAAAATTCACAAAAACGTGGAAAAACGGCCTAATTCGATGATATTTTGTTTAAAACACATAAAGGAAAAGGGGATGATAAAGGTCAAAATATTGCTAAATTCGATGATTTTTAGTACAAAACAAAATGCAAGAAAACTTGCTTAAAAATGCAAAATTTGCAAAATTCTGAGATTTGAAGGCCAAATCACATATCGTGAGAAAACATGAAGTAGTATCGAAATATTGGTAAAAACGAATATATATACGTAAAATCACACTACATGAATAACGTGAAAAAAGTCACTATATTGCCATATTTGAGGATTTTAACTTCAAATCATAGAGCGAGGTTTCGTATTATTTAGATCCAAGAAAAGACATATGACAATGTTGTTTCAAATACAAATGATAAAAATCAATGTCGTTTCATTAGAATTAACTAAAATGTTCTTGATTTTCCGTTTATATTACCGATTGAAGATGTACACGTAAAACCGCTCTAATCCGGCTGAAACGTCGATATATGCAACAAAAACAGAACTTCTCCCCTTTTTAATATCTTACTCAGTATTTTAACGAGAAACAAATAGTTGATATAAAATGAAGTGTTTAAGGTTAATTTCTAATCAATTATGTGTTTGCATCATTTTAATCGTATATTTTATGAATTAATAACAATAAACTGAAAATTCACAAAAACGTGGAAAAACAGCAAAATATTGCCTAATTCGATGATATTTTGTTTATATCACATAAAGGAAAAGGGGATGATAAACGTCAAAATATTGCTGAATTCGATGATTTTTAGTACGAATCAAAATGCAAGAATGCTTGCTTAAAAAGCAATATTATGCGAAATCTGAGATTTGAAGGCCAAATCATATATCGTGATACTACATGAAATAGTATCGAAATATTGGTAAAAATGAATATATTTACGTAAAATCAAATTACATGAAAAACGTGAAAAAAGTCATTATTGTACCAAATTTGAGGATTTTAACTTCTAATCATAGAGCGACGTTTCGTATTTTTTAGATCCTAAAAAAAACGTGTAAAGATGTTGCTTCCAACACAAATGATAAAAATAAATGTGTTTTCATTAAAATTAACTAAAATGTTCCCGATTTTCGGTTTATATTACCGATGGAAGATGTACACGTAAAACCGTTCTAATCCGGCTGATACGTCGATATATGCAATAAAAACAGAACTTCTCCCCTTTTCAATATCTTACTCAGTATTTTAACGAGAAACAAATAGATGATTGAAAAGGAAGTATTTAAGGTTATTTTTTGATCAATTATGTTTTTCCATAATTTTTATCGTATATATAATGAATTAATAACAATAAACTGAAAATTCACAAAAACGTGGAAAAACGGCCTAATTCGATGATATTTTGTTTAAAACACATAAAGGAAAAGGGGATGATAAAGGTCAAAATATTGCTAAATTCGATGATTTTTAGTACAAAACAAAATGCAAGAAAACTTGCTTAAAAATGCAAAATTTGCAAAATTCAGAGATTTGAAGGCCAAATCACATATCGTGAGAAAACATGAAGTAGTATCGAAATATTGGTAAAAACGAATATATATACGTAAAATCACACTACATGAATAACGTGAAAAAAGTCACTATATTGCCATATTTGAGGATTTTAACTTCAAATCACAGAGCGAGGTTTCGTATTATTTAGATCCAAGAAAAGACATATGACAATGTTGTTTCAAATACAAATGATAAAAATCAATGTGGTTTCATTAGAATTAACTAAAATGTTCCTGATTTTCCGTTTATATTAGCGATTGGAGATGTACACGTAAAACCGCTCTAATCCGGCTGAAACGTCGATATATGCAATAAAAACAACTTCTCCCCTTTTTAATATCTTACTCAGTATTTTAACGAGAAACAAATAGTTGATATAAAATGAAGTGTTTAAGGTTAATTTCTAATCAATTATGTGTTTGCATCATTTTAATCGTATATTTTATGAATTAATAACAATAAACTGAAAATTCACAAAAACGTGGAAAAACAGCAAAATATTGCCTAATTCGATGATATTTTGTTTATATCACATAAAGGAAAAGGGGATGATAAACGTCAAAATATTGCTGAATTCGATGATTTTTAGTACGAAACAAAATGCAAGAATGCTTGCTTAAAAAGCAATATTATGCGAAATCTGAGATTTGAAGGCCAAATCATATATCGTGATACTACATGAAATAGTATCGAAATATTGGTAAAAATGAATATATTTACGTAATATCAAACTACATGAAAAACGTGAAAAAAGTCATTATTGTACCAAATTTGAGGATTTTAACTTCTAATCATAGAGCGACGTTTCGTATTTTTTAGACCCTAAAAAAGACGTGTAAAGATGTTGCTTCCAATACAAATGATAAAAATCAATGTGTTTTCATTAAAATTAACTAAAATGTTCCTGATTTTCGGGTTATATTACCGATGGAAGATGTACACGTAAAACCGTTCTAATCCGGCTGATACGTCGATATATGCAATAAAAACAGAACTTCTCCCCTTTTCAATATCTTACTCAGTATTTTAACGAGAAACAAATAGATGATTGAAAAGGAAGTATTTAAGGTTATTTTTTGATCAATTATGTGTTTCCATAATTTTTATCGTATATATAATGAATTAATAACAATAAACTGAAAATTCACAAAAACGTGGAAAAACGGCCTAATTCGATGATATTTTGTTTAAAACACATAAAGGAAAAGGGGATGATAAAGGTCAAAATATTGCTAAATTCGATGATTTTTAGTACAAAACAAAATGCAAGAAAACTTGCTTAAAAATGCAAAATTTGCAAAATTCTGAGATTTGAAGGCCAAATCACATATCGTGAGAAAACATGAAGTAGTATCGAAATATTGGTAAAAACGAATATATATACGTAAAATCACACTACATGAATAACGTGAAAAAAGTCACTATATTGCCATATTTGAGGATTTTAACTTCAAATCATAGAGCGAGGTTTCGTATTATTTAGATCCAAGAAAAGACATATGACAATGTTGTTTCAAATACAAATGATAAAAATCAATGTGGTTTCATTAGAATTAACTAAAATGTTCCTGATTTTCCGTTTATATTACCGATTGAAGATGTACACGTAAAACCGCTCTAATCCGGCTGAAACGTCGATATGTGCAATAAAAACAGAACTTCTCCCCTTTTTAATATCTTACTCAGTATTTTAACGAGAAACAAATAGTTGATATAAAATGAAGTGTTTAAGGTTAATTTCTAATCAATTATGTGTTTGCATCATTTTAATCGTATATTTTATGAATTAATAACAATAAACTGAAAATTCACAAAAACGTGGAAAAACAGCAAAATATTGCCTAATTCGATGATATTTTGTTTATATCACATAAAGGAAAAGGGGATGATAAACGTCAAAATATTGCTGAATTCGATGATTTTTAGTACGAAACAAAATGCAAGAAAGCTTGCTTAAAAAGCAATATTATGCGAAATCTGAGATTTGAAGGCCAAATCATATATCGTGATACTACATGAAATAGTATCGAAATATTGGTAAAAATGAATATATTTACGTAATATCAAACTACATGAAAAACGTGAAAAAAGTCATTATTGTACCAAATTTGAGGATTTTAACTTCGAATCATAGAGCGACGTTTCCTATTTTTTAGACCCTAAAAAAGACGTGTAAAGATGTTGCTTCCAATACAAATGATAAAAATCAATGTGTTTTCATTAAAATTAACTAAAATGTTCCTGATTTTCGGTTTATATTACCGATGGAAGATGTACACGTAAAACCGTTCTAATCCGGCTGATACGTCGATATATGCAATAAAAACAGAACTTCTCCCCTTTTCAATATCTTACTCAGTATTTTAACGAGAAACAAATAGATGATTGAAAAGGAAGTATTTAAGGTTATTTATTGATCAATTATGTGTTTCCATAATTTTTATCGTATATATAATGAATTAATAACAATAAACTGAAAATTCACAAAAACGTGGAAAAACGGCCTAATTCGATGATATTTTGTTTAAAACACATAAAGGAAAAGGGGATGATAAAGGTCAAAATATTGCTAAATTCGATGATTTTTAGTACAAAACAAAATGCAAGAAAACTTGCTTAAAAATGTAAAATTGGCAAAATTCTGGGATTTGAAGGCCAAATTACATATCGTGAGAAAACATGAAGTAGTATCGAAATATTGGTAAAAACGAATATATATACGTAAAATCACACTACATGAATAACGTGAAAAAAGTCACTATATTGCCATATTTGAGGATTTTAACTTCAAATAATAGAGCGAGGTTTCGTATTATTTAGATCCAAGAAAAGACATATGACAATGTTGTTTCAAATACAAATGATAAAAATCAATGTGGTTTCATTAGAATTAACTAAAATGATCCTGATTTTCCGTTTATATTACCGATTGAAGATGTACACGTAAAACCGCTCTAATCCGGCTGAAACGTCGATATATGCAATAAAAACAGAACTTCTCCCCTTTTTAATATCTTACTCAGTATTTTAACGAGAAACAAATAGTTGATATAAAATGAAGTGTTTAAGGTTAATTTCTAATCAATTATGTGTTTGCATCATTTTAATCGTATATTTTATGAATTAATAACAATAAACTGAAAATTCACAAAAACGTGGAAAAACAGCAAAATATTGCCTAATTCGATGATATTTTGTTTATATCACATACAGGAAAAGGGGATGATAAACGTCAAAATATTGCTGAATTCGATGATTTTTAGTACGAAACAAAATGCAAGAATGCTTGCTTAAAAAGCAATATTATGCGAAAATCTGAGATTTGAAGGCCAAATCACATATCGTGATACTACATGAAATTGTATCGAAATATTGGTAAAAATGAATATATTTACGTAATATCAAACTACATGAAAAACGTGAAAAAAGTACCTATATAACCATATTTGAGGATTTTAACTTCAAATCATAGAGCGAGGTTTCGTATTATTTAGTTCCAAGAAAAGACATATGACAATGTTGTTTCCAATACAAATGATAAAAAACAATGTGTTTTCATTAGAATTAACTATAATGTTCTTGATTTTCCGTTTATATTAACGAGGGAAGATGTACACGTAAAACCGCTTTAATCCGGCTGAAACGTCGATATATGCAATAAAAACCAAACTTCTCCCCTTTTCAATATCTTACTCAGTATTTTAACGAGAAACAAATAGATGATTGAAAATGAAGTATTTAAGGTTATTATCTAATCAATTATGTGTTTGCATCATTTTTATCGTATATATATGAATTAAAACCCATGGACTGAAAATTCACAAAAACGTGGAAAACGGCAAAATATTGCCTAATTCGATGATATTTTGTTTAAATCACATGAAGGAAAAGGAGATGATAAACGTCAAAATATTGCTATATTCGATGATTTTTCGTACGAAACAAAATGCAAGAAAACTTGCTTAAAATGCAATATTATGCGAAATTCTGAGATTTGAAGGCCAAATCACATATCGTGATACTACATGAAATAGTATCGAAATATTGGTAAAAATGAATATATTTACGTAATATCAAACTACATGAAAAACGTGAAAAAAGTCACTACATAACCATATTTGAGGATTTTAACTTCAAATCATAGAGCGAGGTTTCGTATTATTTAGATCCAAGTAAAGACATATGACAATGTTGTTTCCAATACAAATGATAAAAATCAATGTGTTTTCATTAGAATTAACTAAAATGTTCCTGATTTTCCGTTTATATTACCGATGGAAGATGTACACGAAAACCGCTCTATTCCGGCTGAAACGTCGATATATGCAATAAAATCAGAACTTCTCCGCCTTTCAATATCTTACTCAGTATTTTAACGAGAAGGAAATAGTTGATTGAAAATGAAGTATTTAAGGTTATTATCTAATCAATTATGTGTTTGCATCATTTTTATCGTATATATATGAATTAAAACCCATGGACTGAAAATTCACAAAAATGTGGAAAACGGCAAAATATTGCCTAATTCGATGATATTTTGTTTAAATCACATGAAGGAAAAGGAGATGATAAACGTCAAAATATTGCTATATTCGATGATTTTTCGTACGAAACAAAATGCAAGAAAACTTGCTTAAAATGCAATATTATGCGAAATTCTGAGATTTGAAGGCCAAATCACATATCGTGATACTACATGAAATAGTATCGAAATATTGGTAAAAATGAATATATTTACGTAATATCAAACTACATGAAAAACGTGAAAAAAGTCACTATATAACCATATTTGAGGATTTTAACTTCAAATCATAGAGCGAGGTTTCGTATTATTTAGATCCAAGTAAAGACATATGACAATGTTGTTTCCAATACAAATGATAAAAAACAATGTGTTTTCATTAGAATTAACTATAATGTTCTTGATTTTCCGTTTATATTAACGATGGAAGATGTACACGTAAAACCGCTCTAATCCGGCTGAAACGTCGATATATGCAATAAAAACCGAACTTCTCCCCTTTTCAATATCTTACTCAGTATTTTAACGAGAAACAAATAGATGATTGAAAATGAAGTATTTAAGGTCATTATCTAATCAATTATGTGTTTGCATCATTTTTATCGTATATATATATGAATTAATACCCATGGACGGAAAATTCACATAAACGTGGAAAACGGCAAAATATTGCCTAATTCGATGATATTTTGTTTAAATCACATGAAGGAAAAGGAGATGATAAACGTTAAAATATTGCTAAATTCGATGATTTTTCTTATGAAGCAAAATGCAAGAAAACTTGCTTAAAATGCAATATTATGCGAAATTCTGAGATTTGAAGGCCAAATCACATATCGTGATACTACATGAAATAGTATCGAAATATTGGTAAAAATGAATATATTTACGTAATATCAAACTACATGAAAAACGTGAAAAAAGTCACTATATAACCATATTTGAAGATTTTAACTTCAAATCATAGAGCGAGGTTTCGTATTATTTAGTTCCAAGAAAAGGCATATGACAATGTTGTTTCCAATACAAATGATAAAAAACAATGTGTTTTCATTAGAATTAACTATAATGTTCTTGATTTTCCGTTTATATTAACGATGGAAGATGTATACGTAAAACCGCTCTAATCCGGCTGAAACGTCGATATATGCAATAAAAACCGAACTTCTCCCCTTTTCAATATCTTACTCAGTATTTTAACGAGAAACAAACAGATGATTGAAAATGAAGTACTTAAGGTTATTATCTAATCAATTATGTGTTTGCATCATTTTTATCGTATATATATATGAATTAATACCCATGGACTGAAAATTCACAAAAACGTGGAAAACGGCAAAATATTGCCTAATTCAATGATATTTTGTTTAAATCACATGAAGGAAAAGGGGATGATAAACGTCAAAATATTGCTAAATTCGATGATTTTCCGTACGAAACAAAATGCAAGAAAACTTGCTTAAAATGCAATATTATGCGAAATTCTGAGATTTCAAGGCCAAATCACATATCGTGATACTACATGAAATAGTATCGAAATATTGGTAAAAATGAATATATTTACGTAATATCAAACTACATGAAAAACGTGAAAAAAGTCACTATTTAACCATATTTGAGGATTTTAACTTCAAATCATACAGCGAGGTTTCGTATTATTTGGATCCAAGAAAAGACATATGACAATGTTGTTTCCAATACAAATGATAAAAATCAATGTGTTTTCATTAGAATTAACTAAAATGTTCCTGATTTTCCGTTTATATTACCGATGGAAGATGTACACGAAAACCGCTCTATTCCGGCTGAAACGTCGATATATGCAATAAAATCAGAACTTCTCCGCCTTTCAATATCTTACTCAGTATTTTATCGAGAAGGAAATAGTTGATTGAAAATGAAGTATTTAAGGTTATTATCTAATCAATTGTGTGTTTGCATCATTTTTATCGTATATATATGAATTAAAACCCATGGACTGAAAATTCACAAAAACGTGGAAAACGGCAAAATATTGCCTAATTCGATGATATTTTGTTTAAATCACATGAAGGAAAAGGAGATGATAAACGTCAAAATATTGCCATATTCGATGATTTTTCGTACGAAACAAAATGCAAGAAAACTTGCTTAAAATGCAATATTATGCGAAATTCTGAGATTTGAAGGCCAAATCACATATCGTGATACTACATGAAATAGTATCGAAATATTGGTAAAAATGAATATATCTACGTAATATCAAACTACATGAAAAACGTGAAAAAAGTCACTATATAACCATATTTGAGGATTTTTACTTCAAATCATAGAGCGAGGTTTCGTATTATTTAGTTCCAAGAAAAGACATATGACAATGTTGTTTCCAATACAAATGATAAAAAACAATGTGTTTTCATTAGAATTACCTATAATGTTCTTGATTTTCCGTTTATATTAACGAGGGAAGATGTACACGTAAAACCGCTCTAATCCGGCTGAAACGTCGATATATGCAATAAAAACCGAACTTCTCCCCTTTTCAATATCTTACTCAGTATTTTAACGAGAAACAAATAGATGATTGAAAATGAAGTATTTAAGGTTATTATCTAATCAATTATGTGTTTGCATCATTTTTATCGTATATATATGAATTAAAACCCATGGACTGAAAATTCACAAAAACGTGGAAAACGGCAAAATATTGCCTAATTCGATGATATTTTGTTTAAATCACATGAAGGAAAAGGAGATGATAAAGGTCAAAATATTGCTATATTCGATGATTTTTCGTACGAAACAAAATGCAAGAAAACTTGCTTAAAATGCAATATTATGCGAAATTCTGAGATTTGAAGGCCAAATCACATATCGTGATACTACATGAAATAGTATCGAAATATTGGTAAAAATGAATATATTTACGTAATATCAAACTACATGAAAAACGTGAAAAAAGTCACTATATAACCATATTTGAGGATTTTAACTTCAAATCATAGAGCGAGGTTTCGTATTATTTAGATCCAAGTAAAGACATATGACAATGTTGTTTCCAATACAAATGATAAAAAACAATGTGTTTTCATTAGAATTAACTATAATGTTCTTGATTTTCCGTTTATATTAACGATGGAAGATGTACACGTAAAACCGCTCTAATCCGGCTGAAACGTCGATATATGCAATAAAAACCGAACTTCTCCCCTTTTCAATATCTTACTCAGTATTTTAACGAGAAACAAATAGATGATTGAAAATGAAGTACTTAAGGTTATTATCTAATCAATTATGTGTTTGCATCGTTTTTATCGTATATATATATGAATTAATACCCATGGACTGAAAATTCACAAAAACGTGGAAAACGGCAAAATATTGCCTAATTCGATGATATTTTGTTTATATCACATGAAGGAAAAGGGGATGATAAACGTCAAAATATTGCTAAATTCGATGATTTTCCGTACGAAACAAAATGCAAGAAAACTTGCTTAAAGTGCAATATTATGCGAAATTCTGAGATTTCAAGGCCAAATCACATATCGTGATACTACATGAAATAGTATCGAAATATTGGTAAAAATGAATATATTTACGTAATATCAAACTACATGAAAAACGTGAAAAAAGTCACTATTTAACCATATTTGAGGATTTTAACTTCAAATCATACAGCGAGGTTTCGTATTATTTGGATCCAAGAAAAGACATATGACAATGTTGTTTCCAATACAAATGATAAAAATCAATGTGTTTTCATTAGAATTAACTAAAATGTTCCTGATTTTCCGTTTATATTACCGATGGAAGATGTACACGAAAACCGCTCTATTCCGGCTGAAACGTCGATATATGCAATAAAATCAGAACTTCTCCGCCTTTCAATATCTTACTCAGTATTTTAACGAGAAGGAAATAGTTGATTGAAAATGAAGTATTTAAGGTTATTATCTAATCAATTGTGTGTTTGCATCATTTTTATCGTATATATATGAATTAAAACCCATGGACTGAAAATTCACAAAAACGTGGAAAACGGCAAAATATTGCCTAATTCGATGATATTTTGTTTAAATCACATGAAGGAAAAGGAGATGATAAACGTCAAAATATTGCTATATTCGATGATTTTTCGTACGAAACAAAATGCAAGAAAACTTGCTTAAAATGCAATATTATGCGAAATTCTGAGATTTGAAGGCCAAATCACATATCGTGATACTACATGAAATAGTATCGAAATATTGGTAAAAATGAATATATCTACGTAATATCAAACTACATGAAAAACGTGAAAAAAGTCACTATATAACCATATTTGAGGATTTTAACTTCAAATCATAGAGCGAGGTTTCGTATTATTTAGTTCCAAGAAAAGACATATGACAATGTTGTTTCCAATACAAATGATAAAAAACAATGTGTTTTCATTAGAATTACCTATAATGTTCTTGATTTTCCGTTTATATTAACGATGGAAGATGTACACGTAAAACCGCTCTAATCCGGCTGAAACGTCGATATATGCAATAAAAACCGAACTTCTCCCCTTTTCAATATCTTACTCAGTATTTTAACGAGAAACAAATAGATGATTGAAAATGAAGTATTTAAGGTTATTATCTAATCAATTATGTGTTTGCATCATTTTTATCGTATATATATGAATTAAAACCCATGGACTGAAAATTCACAAAAACGTGGAAAACGGCAAAATATTGCCTAATTCGATGATATTTTGTTTAAATCACATGAAGGAAAAGGAGATGATAAACGTCAAAATATTGCTATATTCGATGATTTTTCGTACGAAACAAAATGCAAGAAAACTTGCTTAAAATGCAATATTATGCCAAATTCTGAGATTTGAAGGCCAAATCACATATCGTGATACTACATGAAATAGTATCGAAATATTGGTAAAAATGAATATATTTACGTAATATCAAACTACATGAAAAACGTGAAAAAAGTCACTATATAACCATATTTGAGGATTTTAACTTCAAATCATAGAGCGAGGTTTCGTATTGTTTAGATCCAAGAAAAGACATATGACAATGTTGTTTCCAATACAAATGATAAAAAACAATGTGTTTTCATTAGAATTAACTATAATGTTCTTGATTTTCCGTTTATATTACCGATGGAAGATGTACACGTAAAACCGCTCTAATCCGGCTGAAACGTCGATATATGCAATAAAAACCGAACTTCTCCCCTTTTCAATATCTTACTCAGTATTTTAACGAGAAACAAATAGATGATTGAAAATGAAGTATTTAAGGTCATTATCTAATCAATTATGTGTTTGCATCATTTTTATCGTATATATATATGAATTAATACCCATGGACGGAAAATTCACATAAACGTGGAAAACGGCAAAATATTGCCTAATTCGATGATATTTTGTTTAAATCACATGAAGGAAAAGGAGATGATAAACGTTAAAATATTGCTAAATTCGATGATTTTTCTTATGAAGCAAAATGCAAGAAAACTTGCTTAAAATGCAATATTATGCGAAATTCTGAGAGAAAAAAAAGAGCATTGAAAAAGAGCGAGAGAAAAAAAGCATTTTATGTGTCTTCTAACCAACTCGAAGATCTAACCATTAAAATCTAACTAATCTTCTACATGAAAAACGTGAAAAAAGTCACTATATAACCATATTTGAGGATTTTAACTTCAAATCATAGAGCGAGGTTTCGTATTATTTAGTTCCAAGAAAAGACATATGACAATGTTGTTTCCAATACAAATGATAAAAATCAATGTGTTTTCATTAGAATTAACTAAAATGTTCCTGATTTTCCGTTTATATTACCGATGGAAGATGTACACGAAAACCGCTCTATTCCTGCTGAAACGTCGATATATGCAATAAAATCAGAACTTCTCCGCCTTTCAATATCTTACTCAGTATTTTAACGAGAAGGAAATACTTGATTGAAAATGAAGTATTTAAGGTTATTATCTAATCAATTATGTGTTTGCATCATTTTTATCGTATATATATGAATTAAAACCCATGGACTGAAAATTCACAAAAACGTGGAAAACGGCAAAATATTGCCTAATTCGATGATATTTTGTTTAAATCACATGAAGGAAAAGGAGATGATAAACGTCAAAATATTGCTATATTCGATGATTTTTCGTACGAAACAGAATGCAAGAAAACTTGCTTAAAATACAATATTATGCGAAATTCTGAGATTTGAAGGCCAAATCACATATCGTGATACTACATGAAATAGTATCGAAATATTGGTAAAAATGAATATATTTACGTAATATCAAACTACATGAAAAACGTGAAAAAAGTCACTATATAACCATATTTGAGGATTTTAACTTCAAATCATAGAGCGAGGTTTCGTATTATTTAGTTCCAAGAAAAGACATATGACAATGTTGTTTCCAATACAAATGATAAAAATCAATGTGTTTTCATTAGAATTAACTAAAATGTTCCTGATTTTCCGTTTATATTACCGATGGAAGATGTACACGAAAACCGCTCTATTCCTGCTGAAACGTCGATATATGCAATAAAATCAGAACTTCTCCGCCTTTCAATATCTTACTCAGTATTTTAACGAGAAGGAAATAGTTGATTGAAAATGAAGTATTTAAGGTTATTATCTAATCAATTATGTGTTTGCATCATTTTTATCGTATAAATATGAATTAAAACCCATGGACTGAAAATTCACAAAAACGTGGAAAACGGCAAAATATTGCCTAATTCGATGATATTTTGTTTAAATCACATGAAGGAAAAGGAGATGATAAACGTCAAAATATTGCTATATTCGATGATTTTTCGTACGAAACAAAATGCAAGAAAACTTGCTTAAAATGCAATATTATGCGAAATTCTGAGATTTGAAGGCCAAATCACATATCGTGATACTACATGAAATAGTATCGAAATATTGGTAAAAATGAATATATTTACGTAATATCAAAACTACATGAAAAACGTGAAAAAAGTACCTATATAACCATATTTGAGGATTTTAACTTCAAATCATAGAGCGAGGTTTCGTATTATTTAGTTCCAAGAAAAGACATATGACAATGTTGTTTCCAATACAAATGATAAAAAACAATGTGTTTTCATTAGAATTAACTATAATGTTCTTGATTTTCCGTTTATATTAACGAGGGAAGATGTACACGTAAAACCGCTTTAATCCGGCTGAAACGTCGATATATGCAATAAAAACCGAACTTCTCCCCTTTTCAATATCTTACTCAGTATTTTAACGAGAAACAAATAGATGATTGAAAATGAAGTATTTTAGGTTATTATCTAATCAATTATGTGTTTGCATCATTTTTATCGTATATATATGAATTAAAACCCATGGACGGAAAATTCACAAAAACGTGGAAAACGGCAAAATATTGCCTAATTCGATGATATTTTGTTTAAATCACATGAAGGAAAAGGAGATGATAAACGTCAAAATATTGCTATATTCGATGATTTTTCGTACGAAACAAAATGCAAGAAAACTTGCTTAAAATGCAATATTATGCGAAATTCTGAGATTTGAAGGCCAAATCACATATCGTGATACTACATGAAATTGTATCGAAATATTGGTAAAAATGAATATATTTACGTAATATCAAACTACATGAAAAACGTGAAAAAAGTCACTATATAACCATATTTGAGGATTTTAACTTCAAATCATAGAGCGAGGTTTCGTATTATTTAGTTCCAAGAAAAGACATATGAAAATGTTGTTTCCAATACAAATGATAAAAAACAATGTGTTTTCATTAGAATTAACTATAATGTTCTTGATTTTCCGTTTATATTACCGATGGAAGATGTATACGTAAAACCGCTCTAATCCGGCTGAAACGTCGATATATGCAATAAAAACCGAACTTCTCCCCTTTTCAATATCTTACTCAGTATTTTAACTAGAAAGAAATAGATGAT